>NC_091207.1:14127033-14179196 GCF_040958095.1 Procambarus clarkii | reverse complement strand
AGACGCAATAAAGCACCTAAATTATTGGGATCGTCTCAAGCCCTCCAAATGTACTCACTAGAAAGAAGACGAGAGAGATATCAAATAATATACACCTGGAAGATACTGGAGGGCCAAGTACCAAATCAATCTACACAGTAAAATAACAACGTACTGGAGTGAACGACATGGAAAAAAATGTAGAATAGAACCAATGAAGAGCAGAGGTGCCATAGGCACAATCAGAGAACACTGTATAAACATCAGAGGTCCGCGGTTGTTCAACGTCCTCCCAGCAAGCATAAGAAATATTGCCGGAACAACCGTGGACATTTTCAAGAGGAAACTAGATTTATTCCTCCAAGGAGTGCCGGACCAACCGGGCTGTGGTGGGTATGTGGGCCTGCGGGCCGCTCCAAGCAACAGCCTGGTGGACCAAACTCTCACAAGTCGAGCCTGGCCTCGGGCCGGGCTTGGGGAGTAGACGAACTCCCAGAACCCCATCAACCAGGTATCAACCAGGTAACATCACAATCCTTACCACTATCAACTGCCTCAACTATGCTGGAATAAAAAGTTAGCAAATTTGTTAAACATGAACGGCCATTTGTAAAACCATGTTGCGACTCATTTATTAATTTATGTTTTTCAAGATGGAGACGAATTGTATTTGCAATTATTGATTCAAGCAACTTTCCCACAATAGACGTTAGGCTAATTGGCCGATAGTTTGACGCAAGTGATCTATCTCCTTTCTTAAAAATTGGTACCACATTAGCTACCTTCCATGACTCTGCCTAACTCTATTGATTTATTAAATATGGTAGACAGTGGCTCGGAAAGCTCCTCTTTGCATTCTTTAAGCACCCTGGCAAACACTTCATCCGGCCCTGGGGATTTGTTTGGTTTTAGTTTTACTAATTGTTTAATTACATCCTCCCTGGTAACTGCTAAACTAGTCAACCTGTCCTCATCCCCACCCACGTAGACTTGTTCGGCTGAAGGCATATTGTTAAGTTCTTCTTTAGTAAATACAGATATAAAATATTTGTTAAAAATACTACTCATCTCCTTGTCATTATCCGTTATTTGACCTGTCTCAGATTTTAATGGACCTATCCTTTCCCTAGTCTTAGTTCGGTATAACTGAAAAAACCCTTTAGGATTTGACTTTGCTTGCTCTGCTATGCGAACTTCATAGTTTCTTTTTGCTTTCCTAATCTCTTTTTTAACATTTCTAACCAGTTGTATGAATTCCTGTTCTAAACTGACTTCCCCATTCTTAATCCTTTTGTACCAAGCTCTCTTTTTACCTATAAGGTTCTTTAAATTATTTGTTATCCACTTTGGGTCATTAGTATTCGATCTATTCAATTGTATGGTATACTACGTTCCTGTGCTTTGTTTAGAATATTCTTAAATAAGTTATATATTAAATCCACATCGAAATCCCCTTTTACGTCACCTGTCGCTGGGTTCATGTCTCGCTCCAAGACCGGCCCACATCCCATACCCAAGACTTTCCAATCTATTTGACCCAAAAAATTTCTTAGGCTATTAAAATCAGCTTTTCGAAAATCTGGCACTTTAACAGAATTTCCCCTACAGGTCTATTCCATTTTATGCTAAATCTGATTTCTTTGTGATCACTGTTCCCTAGCTCATTCCCTATTTCGATGTCATTAATTTGTGTTTCCCTGTTAGTTAACACTAAATCTAAAATATTGTTTTCCCGCGTTGGTTCCTTAATGTGTTGCGTAAGAAAGCAATCGTCAATTAATTCTAGAAAATCTTCTGCTTCACTATTCCCTGTTTTGTTCAACCAGTTTATTCCACTAAAGTTAAAGTCACCCATGACATAAATACTGTTAGATCTAGATGCTCTAGATATTTCATCCCATAGATGCTTTGCTTCCATTCTGTCTAAATTTGGTGGCCTATATATAACTCCTATTATAATATTATTTGCTTTTTCGTTTAATTCTATCCAAATAGTTTCTGTGTGTGGCTCAGTTTTGATTCCCTCTTTGAGACTACATTTCAAATTGTCCCTAACATATATGGCTACTCCCCCTCCTCGTCTAATATATCTATCTGTGTACCTAATACTTTATACATTTCAGGTGTAGCAATTTATGACTGTTAGGTTGACTTTAGATTACATAGGTGTTTTATGCGCAAATTCATACTCGTAATGGTTTGTTGTCTAATAATCTTTGCTATATCCTGTGTTTTCCACCTTATTCTCGTCCCTACAGAAGAGTTTCTCACTCAGACAGATCACCCCCTCGGGTACTCTGGTAATTTGGTCTGTCTCCGGGCTATTACGCTCAAATCTTTACATTCCAAATGTAGGAAGACGTACCGGACTTTAGTTCCTTTCGCATCTAGGACTTCACTGTACATTTCGGACCCGTACAGCAGTTCTTGTCAATACTGACACTCTGCACCCCTACGCATAACTCCCTTAAGGTCAGAGATCATAATACTTACCCAGGTAGGGAGTTTACCATTCTTTTCCAGAGAACAAAGAATTGTAACTCTAAGTATTACCAAGTCTTAATAGGACACCTCTTGCCCTTATCATTGTCATTTGTAAAGTACCGGGTATAGAAATTCTTACATCCCTTTGTACTGCCTCGAAACATTTTGTTTCACTGTTCATGATTTAATTACTCCATTCAATTCTTATAATCTTATCTTACCTTATTATAATTGTAATTCCACACAGGATAGTTAAAGTTGACAGTCTTGCCACGTCATTTTGTCAATCTACCAACTCGTACATTGGTTCACTTGCAGAAGGAGATTCTCTATATTTTGCTTGTCTTTAATTCATTCACAAAATTTAAACTCGCAGCATTCCGTCATAACCCAGAAGATGAAGTAGGAACCCTGATCCGTGCTACTAAGGCGGAACTGCTGACTCTCACTATTGAATAACACCTTTTTCCTCCTCATGGACCACTAAACTGACCTCCATAATATGATTCTAGATTTCCTGGTAGACAACGACCGATTCACATCGACGGCGCACGAACAATATTTAATTGCAGATAAGGCCGCCCTGACAGCCATAAAGTTGAAGATATAGTTAGCCAACATAAAACGTGAACGACAGAAGGAAGCTCTTCAGGTAGGAGAACGGGAAGCAGAAGCAGCCCTCCAAAAAGAACAACTTGAACTTAAACTCCAAATCGCTGAACAACGAGTTGCATTGGAACGTGAACGTGACCAAGAGAGACTAGAGCTCCGACGTCAAGAGCTTGTCTTTGAAACCTCCCACGTCACTCAGCGCCAGGAAACAGAAGCTAAACTCCGGTACATTTCAATGTTTCTCACGCCATTAAGTTAATGCCGCCTTTTGTAGAAACTGAGGTGGATGCATTATTTACCTCATTTGAGGCTCTAGTTAATCAACTCAGCTGACCTCAGGATCAGTGGTCTGTACTTCTCAAATCTCATTTGACAGGTAGAGCTACCTTGATCCTCAGCTCTCTAGCTACAGAGACTGACTATCTTGTGTTGAAACAGGTAGTGCTTGATGCCTACCTTCTATCAGAAGAGAGTTACATACGTAGATTTAGGAACAACATTAAGTCTAGTGCTACTACGTATTTAGAATTCGCTTAAAATAAAAAAAGATATCTCATGAAGTGGCTGGAATCAGCCCAAATCAACACCTTTGCAGATCTCCTCAACCTCATCTTGATGGAAGAATTCCTTCGTCGTGTTCCTACTCCTATACGTCTCTACCTTTCAGACAAAGGAGAGACCGACCTTACTAAGTGTGCACAGCTGGATGACACCTATAGACTAATTCACCGATCGTCATCAGACACATCTCCCAGTACGTCATCTTGGTCCAGTCCTGCTATAGTGAGTTCTGCTGATGTGGACTACTCCTTATACTGCGGATACTGCAACGTGTATGGGCATTCCATAAAAATGTGTACCAATCCTCACTGTAAGTCCAGCAGTGAGGCCCACAAGCCCAACCACCTCCTCCTCAACCTCATAAACCAGTTATGAATATTCATGTGCCCCTTCTGATTTTTCTCTCTTCCACAGACACCTAACCCCGGAACTGTCTCTGCCAGCGGTGGAGATTCGGAGGGAAGGATCCAAGTGAACATCTTGAGGGACACAGCTGCTCTACAATCGATACTCCTCAAAACAGCTGCACCCAACGTCCCCTACACCGGAGAAACCGTCCTCATCACTCACCTCACTGCAACCATTCCATACCCTCTCGCTAGAGTCCACCTGGATTGCTCGTTCATTCGTGGTGAAGTCCAAGTCACCATCAGGGAGAATACTTTCCCCAGGATAGGAATTCAACTACTCCTGGGCAACGACTTGGCAGAAGATCAACATCCCACGACCCTCATCAAGTGTCAAACCACAGGTATTTGACTCTTCCATGGAAAACCCTGTTATGAAATACGTTGCAAAGGAGGTTCATTCGACCAACGATTCAGAGGACAATTCCCAGCCAGTCATGTTGACGACTCGTGCCAAAGCCACTCGACCGCAGCCAGAAGCTCCAGCTTTCCCTCAAGATTCTTAGGGCCTCCCACCGAATCTCAACTTGGTGGAGTTCCGTAAGTTGCAGAGAAAAGATCTATCCCTAACACCTGTATTCTTTCAGGCCCAGACTCAATCAGATTCTATCCCTGGGCTTTTCTTAGATAATCATATCTTCTATCGTAGATTCAGCCCCAGAAAGTTAAAGGAAGAAGACGATTGGGCTAACGTCGACCAGCTGGTAGTCCCTACCAGCCTACGGCCAGAGATTATGTGTTTGGCCTCATGGCCTCTCTCTCACTTGGGAGAGAAGTGAGAGAGTTTGAAGGGAAGAGAAGTTTGGAGGGATACAAACAAGTATTCGTGCAGAGGGACAGGACAAAGGAGGAGAGAGCCAGGGCAGCAGAGGCAAGGAGGAAGCGCAGGGAGAGAGGATTAAACGAGGAAATCGCAGCCCCAACACAACAGTCCCAGAGACAAGAGGGGAACCCAAGACCAGTCCCAGCAACACCAGAGGGGAGGGAAACACCACCACCCTCTCTGCATAGAAACCCTCCCTTTCCCTCACCGTACCTGCCCCCATCCAACCCACCCTCCCCCCAACCCCATTCTGACCCTGTCACCCTCTCCCATTCCCATCATGTCCCCCCTCCCCCCTTTCCCCCCTGTCCCCTCCCCCTTCATCCCATACCCCCCTATCCCTCCTCCCCCCCTCACCCCATATCCTCCATGTCCCCTATCTCCTTAACCACACCCTACCTGTCCCCCCTTCCCTTATACCACCACCCCCACCCCAAAAATCCTCTGAGACTGCAAACCACCTGACCTCAAATCTCACCCACGGAACAGCTTCCCACACCAGCAGAATGCTCGCCAAGAAAGGGACAAGAAAATGACCAGAAGAAAGTGAGCTTCAAGGCAATGTACACTAACATAGATGGGATTACAAATAAAACAAGTGAACTTGGAGAATGGACACTAGAAGGAAACCCAGACATAATAGCACTAACAGAAACAAAGCTAACGAAAACCATAACAAATGCAGTGTTTCCACAGGGCTACTATGTAGTGAGGAAAGAGAGAGAAGGGAGAGGAGGAGGTGGTGTGGCTTGCTAATAAGAGAAGGTTGGAGTTTTGATGAGATGGTAATTCAGAATTGTGAAGGTTTCTGTGACTACATATCAGGCACCATAGCAACTGGAGGACAGAAAATTATAGTAGTAGTCATATATAACCCCACACCGAACGACAGAAGACCCAGACAGGAATACGATAAAACAACTTGGCCACCATCAATATAATAGAGAGAGCAGCTTCCGTTGCTAGCTGGAACGGATCCAGACAACTAATCATGGGAGACTTCAACCATGGGAAGATAGATTGGGGAACAGAGACCCACATGGAGGACCAGACACATGGAGAGCAAAGCTGCTGGATGTGGCAACAAGAAACTTTCTAAGTCAACACGTCAAGGGACGACAAGAACGAGAGGAGGGGATGAACCAGCTTGCTCGATCTGATATTTACCCTAAATGAGTCGGTATAAGGGAAGTTAAGTTGGAAGCCCCCTTGGGAATGAGTGATCATAGTGTATTGAGCTTTGAGTACCTGGTTGAGCTAGGAATTATCACCCCTAAAAAAGAACTGGGAAACAAAAGGCTGGCGTACCGAAAGGGAAACTATGAGGAAATGAATAAATATCTAAGGGATATACATTGGGACACAGAACTCAGAACCAAGTCCGTACAAGTCAATGATGGACTATGTCACCCAAAAGTGTCAGGAGGCTGTAAGGGTTTGTCAAAGCCTGACAGAATAAACAGAGAAGCAAAAGAAGAATCCGTGGTTTAATAGGGAATGTATGAAAGCAAAGGAGCTGAACAAAAGGGCATGAAGGAACTTCCATAATAACAGAACACCAGAAAGTAGAGAGAACCAAGAACGAGCATTTAGTGTGAGAAGAGCAGCTGAGAAAAGGTATGAAAATGATATAGCTAATAAAGTCAAAACCGAACCAAAGTTACTACACAGTCACATCAGGAGGAAGACAACAGTGAAGGAACAGGTGATGAAACTTAGGATTAGTGAGGACAGGTACACAGAGAATGACAAAGAGGTGTGTGAAGAACTCAACAAAAGGTTCCAGGAGGTTTTTACAATAGAAAAGGGAGAATTCACGGCGCTAGGAGAGGTGGCAGCAAACCAGGTGACCTTGGAAAGGTTCGAAATTACAAGAGATGAGGTCAAGAAGGACCTAATGGAGCTGGACGTGAGAAAAGCTGTTTGGCTGGAAGGAATCTCACCATGGGTATTGAAAGAGTGTGCAAGAGCCCTTTGCTTGCCACTCTCCATAGTGTATAGTAGGTCACTGGAAACGGGAGACCTACCAGAAATATGGAAGACTGCTAATGTAGTACCAATATACAAAAAGCATGACAGACAAGAGGCACTGAACTACAGGCCAGTGTTTTTAACTTGTATTCCATGCAAAGTGATGGAGAAGATTGTGAGAAAAAAACTAGTAATACATCAGGAGAGAAGAGACTTCGTGACAACCCAGCAACATGGGTTCAGGGAAGGTAAATCTTGCCTTACAGGCTTGATAGAATTCTACAATCAGGTGACAATGATTAAGCAAGAAAGAGAAGGATGGGCGGATTGCATTTTTTTGGACAGTCGGAAAGCTCTTGACAAAGTACCATATAAAGATTGATGTATAAGCTGGAGAAACAGGCAGGAGTAACAGGTAGGGCGCTCCAGTGGATAAGGGAGTACCTAAGCAATAGGAAGCAGAGAGTTACAGTGAGGGGTGAGGGGTGAGACCTCAGAATGGCGTGAAGTCACCAGTGGAGTCCACAGGGCTCTGTACTCGGACTTATCCTGTTTCTGATATACTTAAATGATCTCCCAAAGGGTATAGACTCATTCCTCTCAATGTTTGCTGACGACGCCAAAATTATGAGAAGGATTAAGACAGAGGAGGACAACTTGAGACTTCAAGAAGACCTGGACAAGCTGCAGGAATGGTCGAACAAATGGTTGTTAGAGTTTAACCCAAGCAAATGTAATGTAATGAAGATAGTGGTAGGAAGCAGGAGACCAGATACAAGGTATCATTTGGGAGATGAATTACTTCAAGATTCAGAGAGAGAAAAAAACCTGCGCGTTGATATCACGCCAGACCTGTCCCCTGAAGCTCATATCAAGAGGATAACAGCAGCAGCATATGCCAGGTTGTCTAACATAAGAACGGCCTTTAGAAACTTGTGTAAGGAATCTTTCAGAAGAGTATATACCACATATGTCAGACCAATCCTGGAGTATGCGACTCCAGCATGGAGTCCATATCTAGTCAAGCATAAGACTAAACTGCAAAAGGTTCAAAGGTTTGCCACCAGACTACTACCCAAGCTGAGAGGTATGAGCTATGAGGAGAGACTACGGGAATTAAACCTCACTTTGTTGGAAGACAGAAGAGTTAGGACATGATCACCACATTCAAGATTCTCAAGGGAATCGACAGGGTTGATAAAGACAGGCTATTTAACAGAAGGGGCACACACACTAGGGGACACAGGTGGAAACTAAATGCCCAAATGAGCCACAGAGATATTAGAAAGAACTTTTTTAGTGTCAGAGTGGTTGACAAATGGAATGCATTAGGAAGTGATGTGGTGGTGGCTGACTCCATACACAGTTTCAAGTGTAGATATGATAGAGCCCAATAGGCTCAGGAACCTGTACACCTGTTGATTGACGGTTGAGAGGCGGGACCAAAGAGCCAGAGTTCAACCCCAGCAAGCACAACTAGGTGAGTACAACTAGGTGAGTACACACACACACACGCACGCACACACACACACACCAGTTGATTGACGGCTGAGAGGCGGGACCAAAGGGCCAGAGCTCAACCACCGCAAGCACAATTAGGTGAGTATACACACACACACACACACACACACACACACACACACACACACACACACACACACACACACACACACACACACACACACACACACACACACACACACACACACAGAGGAGGACCCAAGCAAATGTAATGTAATGAAGATAGAGGTAGGAAGCAGGAGACCAGATACAAGGTATCACTTGGGAGATGAAATACTTCAAGAGTCAGAGAGAGAGAAAGACCTGGGGGTTGATATCACGCCAGACCTCTCCTCTGAAGCTCATATCAAGAGTATAACAGCAGCAGCATATGCCAGGTTGGCTAACATAAGAACGGCCTTTAGAAACTTGTGTAAGGAATCTTTCAGAACATTATATACCACGTATGTCAGACCAATCCTGGAGTATGCGGCACCAGCATGGAGTCCATATTTAGTCAAGCATAAGACTATAATGGAAAAGGTTCAAAGGTTTGCCACCAGACTAGTACCCGAGCTGAGAGGTATGAGCTACAAGGAGAGACTATGGGAATTAAACCTCACTTCGCTGGAAGACAGAAGAGTTAGGGGGGACACGATCACCACATTCAAGATCCTCAAGGGAATTGACAGGGTTGATAAAGACAGGCTGTTTAACACAAGGGGCACACGCACTAGGGGACACAGGTGGAAAATGAGTGCCCAAATGAGCCACAGAGATATTAGAAAGAACTTTTTTAGTGTCAGAGTGGTTGACAAATGGAATGCATTTGGAAGTGATGTGGTGGAGGCTGACTCCATACACAGTTTCAAGTGTAGATATGATAGAGCCCAATAGGCTCAGGAACCTGTACACCTGTTGGTTGACAGTTGAGAGGCGGGACCAAAGAGCCAGAGCTCAACCCCCGCAAGCACAACTAGGTGAGTACAACTAGGTGAGTACACACACACACACACACACACACACACACACACACACACACACACACACACACACACACACACACAAAACAACACAACACACACACACACACACACACACACACACACACACACACAAACATACACACACACACACACACACACACACACACACACACACACACACACACACACACACACACACACACACACACACACACACACACACACACACACACACACACACACACACACACACACAGAGCAGGACCCAAGCAAATGTAATGTAATGAAGATAGAGGTAGGAAGCAGGAGACCAGATACAAGGTATCACTTGGGAGATGAAATACTTCAAGAGTCAGAGAGAGAGAAAGACCTGGGGGTTGATATCACGCCAGACCTGTCCCCTGAAGCTCATATCAAGAGGATAACATCAGCAGCATATGCCAGGTTGGCTAACATAAGAACGGCCTTTAGAAACTTGTGTAAGGAATCTTTCAGAACATTATATACTACATATGTCAGACCTATCCTGGAGTATGCGGCTCCAGCATGGAGTCCATATCTAGTCAAGCATAAGACTAAACTGGAAAAGATTCAAAGGTTTGCCACCAGACTAGTACCCGAGCTGAGAGGTATGAGCTACGAGGATAGACAACGGGAATTGAACCTCACTTCGTTGGAAGACAGAAGAGTTAGGGGGGACATGATCACCACATTCAAGATTCTCAAGGGAATCGACAGGGTTGATAAAGATAGGCTATTTAACTCAAGGGGCACACGCACTACGGGACATAGGGGGAAACTGAGTGCCCGTGGTTAAATATGGAATGTATGAAAGCAAAGGAGCTGAACAAAAGAGCATGGCGGAATTTCCGTAATAACAGAACACAGAAAGTAGAGAGAGATACCAGAGAACCAGGAACGAGTATGTCAGTGTGAGAAGAGCAGCTGAGAAAAGGTATGAAAATGATATAGCTAATAAAGCCAAGACCGAACCAAAGCTACTACACAGTCACATCAGGAGGAAGACAACAGTGAAGGAACAGGTGATGAAACTTCAGGTGGGCGAGGACAGGTACACAGAGAATGACAAAGAGGTGTGTGAAGAACTCAACAAAAGGCTCCAGGAGGTCTTTACAATAGAACAGGGAGATGTCGCGGCGCTAGAAGAGGTGGCAGCAAACCAGGTCACCTTGGATAGGTTCGAAATTACAAGAGATGAGGTCAAGAAGCACCTATTGGAGCTGGATGTGAGAGAAGCTGTTGGGCCGGATGGAATCTCGCCATGGGTATTGAAAGAGTGTGCAGGAGCACTTTGCCTACCACTGTCCATAATGTATAGTAGGTCACTGGAAACGGGGGACCTACCAGAAATATGGAAGACTGCTAATGTAGTACCAATATACAAAAAGGGTGACAGACAAGAGGCACTGAACTACAGGCCAGTGTCCTTAACTTGTATACCATGCAAGGTGATGGAGAAGATTGTGAGAAAAATCCTAGTAACACATCTGGAGAGAAGAGACTTCGTGACAACCCGTCAACATGGGTTCAGGGAGGGTAAATCTTGCCTTACAGGATTGATAGAATTCTACGATCAGGTGACAAAGATTAAACAAGAAAGAGAAGGGTGGGCGGACTGCATTTTTTTGGACTGTCGGAAAGCCTTTGACACAGTACCCCATAAAAGGTTGATGCATAAGCTAGAGAAACAGGCAGGAGTAACTGGTAGGGTGCTCCAGTGGATAAGGGAGTACCTAAACAATAGGAAGCAGAGAGTTACAGTGAGGGGTGAGACCTCAGACTGGCGTGAAGTCACCAGTGGAGTCCCACAGGGCTCTGTACTTGGACCTATCCTTTTTCTGATATATGTAAATGATCTCCCTGAGGGTATAGACTCATTCCTCTCAATGTTTGCTGACGACGCCAAAATTATGAGAAGGATTAAGACAGAGGAGAACAGCTTGAGGCTTCAAGAAGACCTGGACAAGCTGCAGGAATGGTCGAACAAATGGCTGTTAGATTTTAATCCAAGCAAATGTAATGTAATGAAGATAGGGGTAGGAAGCAGGAGACCAGATACAAGGTATCACTTGGGAGATGAAATACTTCAAGAGTCCGAGAGAGAGAAAGACCTGGGGGTTGATATCACGCCAGACCTGTCCCCTGAAGCTCATATCAAGAGGATAACAGCAGCAGCATATGCCAGGTTGGCTAACATAAGAACGGCCTTTAGAAACTTGTGTAAGGAATCTTTCAGAACATTATATACCACATATGTCAGACCAATCCTGGAGTATGCGGCACCAGCATGGAGTCCATATCTAGTCAAGCATAAGACTAAAATGGAAAAGGTTCAAAGGTTTGTCACCAGACTAGTACCCGAGCTGAGAGGTATGAGCTACGAGGAGAGACTACGGGAATTAAACCTTACTTCGTTGGAAGACATGATCACCACATTCAAGATCCTCAAGGGAATTGACAGGGTTGATAAAGACAGGCTGTTTAACACAAGGGGCACACGCACTAGGGGACACAGGTGGAAACTGAGTGCCCAAATGAGCCACAGAGATATTAGAAAGAACTTTTTTAGTGTCAGAGTGGTTGACAAATGGAATGCATTAGGAAGTGATGTGGTGGAGGCTGACTCCATACACAGTTTCAAGTGTAGATATGATAGAGCCCAATAGGCTCAGGAACCTGTACACCTGTTGATTGACAGTTGAGAGGCGGGACCAAAGAGCCAGAGCTCAACCCCCAAGCACAACTAGGTGAGTACACGCACACACACGCACGCAAACGCACACACACACACACACACATACACACACACACACACACACACACAAAATATGTGTGTGTGTGTGTGTGTCCTCCTGTGCTGTGTGTATCCTCCTGTGTGTGTGTGTGCAATCCTCCTGAAACCAATTATGAGGAGGATTGAAACAAGGGATGTTAGTATGAGGCTTTAGGACGACCTAGACAGACTGAGTGAATGGTCAAACAAATGGCTGTTAATGTTTAACCCGAGTAAATGCAAAGTAATGAAATTAGGCGGTGGAAACAGGAGGCCAGACACAAGATACAGAATATGAGATGAAGTACTTAATGAAATGGAGAAAGAGACAGATGTATGAATTGACATCACACCAAACCTGTCTCCTGAAGCCCATAGTCCCATAGTATTAGTGGGAGATGTGTTCCATAGTATTTCCCTCAGGAAACTTCTCATTTCCTCAAAGTTCCCATTTCGGTATGCCAGCCTTTTGTTTCCTAGTTCTTTTTTGGAGGAGATAATTTCTAGCTCTACCAGGTACTCAAAGTTCAACACACTATGGTTACTCATTCCCAAGGGTGCTTCCATCTTAACTTCCTTTATATCCCACTCATTTAGGGTAAATATCAGATCGAACATAGCTGATTCATGTTCTCCTCTCATTCTTGTTGGTTCCTTGATGTGCTGGCTTAGAAAGTGTCTTGTTGCCACGTCCAGCAGCTTAGCTCTCCATGTTTCTGGTCCTCCATGCAGGTCTCTGTTCTCCCAATCAATCTTCCCGTGGTTGAAGTCACTCATGATTAGTAATCCAGATCCATTCCTGCTAGCAACAGAAACTGCTCTCTTTATTATGTTAATGGTGGCCATGTTGTTTTTATCATATTCCTGTCTGGGTCTTCTGTCATTTGGAGGTGGATTATATATGACTATGACTATAAATTTTTGTCCTCCAGTTGTTATGGTACCTGTTATGTAGTCACTGAAACCTTCGCAGCCCTGAATAACCATCTCCTCAAAATCCCAGCCTTTTCTTACCAGCAGAGCTGCACCACCACCACCGCCTCTTCCTTCCCTCTCTTTCCTCATAACATAATAGTTCTGTGGGAACATTGCATTTGTTATCGTTTTCGTTAGCTTTGTTTCTGTGAGTGCTATTATGTCTGGGTTTTCTTCAAGTACCCATTCTCCAAGTTCATTTTCTTTATTTGTAATTCCATCTATGTTAGTGTACATTGCCTTGAGGCTCACTTTCTTCTGTCCCTTCTCAAATCGCCTCCATGGTGAGTGTTCTGAGGGAGGGGGAAGCTGTTCCATGGTGTGAGGAATTGTGAGGTGGATAACAGGGTCTCAGAGGATACTGGGGTGAGGGGCAGGGAGACAAGTGAAGGGTGGGGGGCAGGGAGGGTATGGGATGAAGGGGGATGGAGGCCAGGAAAGAAAAGGGAGGAAGGGGGACATAGTGAGAGGAGGGGAAGGGTAGAAGGGTGGGAATGGGGTGTGGGGGGAGGGAGATTTGGCTGAGCTTTTGAGTGGGAGCAGGGAGGGTTCGGGGCTGGGTGGTTCTCCATGCAGAGGAGGGTGGTGTGGTTGCCCTCCTCTCATGTGTTTCTGGGTGGCTGGTTGTGGGTTCCCCCCCTCACCTCTGGGGATGTTGTATTGGGAACAGTGATTTCCTGGTTTTCCCCTCTCACCCTGCATTTCTTCTTTGCTTCTGGCGCCATTGCTCTCTCCTCCCTCATCATGTCCCTCTGGAGGAATACTTTTTTAAATTCTCTTACATACTGAAGTTGGCTCTTCCTTGTTAGAATCATCTTCTTTGTGCTCTCGTTTGCAAACTCTATCTTTAACACCCGGTCTCGATCTTTGTTGTACCAGCCTAGCCTGAAAACCTTCTCAATCCTATGTTCAGCCCCTTCCATCTCTATTGCCTTCAGTATTTCATTCACTGCCTCGTTGTCCTTATCATTCCATTCTGTCCTATTGGAGCCTTCCGGCTCTTTAATACCCACAGCTACCACTGATCTTTTTCTTTCCAGCAGCTGGGTATTGGAGCGTGCCGCTTCCTGTGAGGTGGCTGCTTCCATGGCCACCTCCATCATTGTGGACATTACTTCAGAGTTATTTTTAGCATTTCTGCAAATGTTGCCTTTATGTTGGCAATCTCTTCCAGTATACTATTTCCACCTTCTCACGATCTTCTCCATCACCTTGCATATTATACAAGTCAAGGACACTAGCCTGTAGTTCAGTGCGCTACAGTGTCTGGATGATTATCTGAGTCTCAGCATCATCACCGTTCTCTTTGGGGACAATCCAAATCTCTTTGAGATATAGATAGTGCTAGGGCATGGAATGCTGGTGGGGAGGGGGGTAAACAGATAAGGAGATAGGAAGAGACGTAGTGAGGAAGATAGTACAGAGAGGAGGGGAGGGGAGAGCTGGGGGATCAAGAAAGAGATGGAGAGAGAGAGAGAGAAGAGAGAGAGAGAGAGAGAGAGAGAGAGAGGAGAGAGAGAGAGAGAGAGAGAGAGAGAGAGAGAGAGAGAGAGAGAGAGAGAGAGAGAGGGGTAGGGGATCAAGAGAGATAGAGAGAGAGAGGTAGGGGATTAAGAGAGATAGAGAGAGATGGGGGGTGCGTGCGTGTGTATTTGTGTGTGTGTGTTTGTGGGGGAAGGGGATGCGTGGGAAACTGGGAGGTTGGATATGGTTACATCAGGTCAGTTGTAGGGGGGAGTGGGTGGGGGGGGGGAAGTGTTTTGAGTTAGTGAGATGGGGGTAGGAGAGGGGGGGTTGAGTATTAGTGTTTGAGGCCTTATCACCTTTCCAAAAAAGTGTTAATCCTTCCTACCCTGACTGAACGTTTGTGTGTGTGTGTGTGAGTGCGTGTCTTGTCTCAACTCACCTACTTGTACTCACCTATTTATGCTTGCGAGGGCTGAGCTCTGGCTCTTTGGTCCCTCAAACCGTCAATCAACAGGTGTACAGGTTCCTGATCCTATTGGGCTCTATCATATCTACACTTGAAACTGTGTATAGAGTCAGCCTCCACCACATTACTTCCTAATGCATTCCATTTGTTAACTACTCTGACACTAAAAAAAAAATTCTAATATCTCTGTGGCTCATTTGGGCACTCAGTTTCCACCTGTGTCCCCTAGTGTGTGTGCCCCTTGTGTTAAATAGCCCATCTTTATCTAGCCCTGTCAATTCCTCTGAGAATCTTGTATGTAGTGATCATATCCCCCTAACTCTTCTGTCTTCCAGCGACGTGAGGTTTAATTCCCGTAGTCTCTCCTCGTAGCTCATACCTCTCAGCTCAGGTACTAGTCTGGTGGCAAACCTTTGAACTTTTTCCAGTTTGGTCTTATGCTTGACTAGATATGGACTCCATGCTGGGGGCTGCATACTCCAGGATTGGTCTGACATTGGTAGTATACAAAGTTCTGAATGATTCCTTACACAAGTGTCTAAATGCCGTTTTTATGTTTGCTGTGTGTGCGTTGTGTGTGGCGTGCTTGCGTGTGCGTGCGTGCTTGCGTGTGCGTGCGTGCCTGTGCGGCGTGCGTGCGTGTGTCACGAAAGCCCCGTAAGTGTCAACCTGTGCCCAGATAGCCACTTTGAAATCTTAAATATAGGATTTTCTGAACAAGAATCTGATAATATTTTACCATCACTCTGTACACCTGAATAATTGACCAGAGAGGGGTACCTACCAGTCAGCCTCCGCTCGCACAACTAGATGAATAAGGACGATGTCTGGAAGACGGGTGCCGTCGTTGCCTACCACGTGGTGGTTCACGAAGTTCCAGTAGATTGATGATGGCGGTTCTTCTCTATCTAACATAAAGCTCTGGAGTCAGTCACTGTATCACTGTGACTGTTGTGTTACTGTTCACTAATTTACTGTACTACTGTTCACTATAGAACCCGAGGTACCAATATGTAAACAAAAACCCTCGAGGCCCTCGAACGTGGCCTGTGTTGGAGATTGTTCACTGTTTTACACAAAGTTCTTGTGATAGTACTGTACTTTTTTTTCTTTCCTATTCGCGGTTATACCCTTAGTAATACCCTAGATCTGTAATCTGCCCCTGTATCTTTAATAATCCCGAGAATATTGAGATATTCGTACAGCGCTACCTTCCCGCGACCCTCTCGCTGGCTGGCTGACTCGACAACAACTGTACTCACCCATTTGTGCTTGCGGGGGTTGAGCTTTGGCACTTTGGTCCCGCATCTCAACAGATCAATCAACTGGTGTACAGGTTCTTGAGCCTACTGGGCTCTATCATATCTACACTTGAAACTGTGTATGGAGTCAGCCTCCACCACATCACTGCCTAATGCATTCCATCCGTTAACTTCTTTGACACTGAAAAAGTTCCTTCTAACATCCCTGTGGCTCATGTGAGTACTCAGTTTCCACCTGTGTCCACTTGTTCGTGTCCTGCCAGTGTTGAATAGTTTTTCCTTGTTTACCCGGTCGATTCCCCTGAGGAATTTGTAGGTTGTGATCATGTCCCCCATTAATCTTCTGTCTTCCAGTGTCGTAAGGTGCATTTCCCGCAGCCTTTCCTCATAACTCATGCCTTTTAGTTCTGGGACTAGTCTAGTACATCCCTTTGGGTGTGTGTGTGTGTGTGTGTGTGTGTGTGTGTCTGTGTGTACTCACCTAGTTGTGCTTGCGTGGGTTGAGCTCTGGCTCTTTGGTCCCGCCTCTCAACCGTTAATCAACAGGTGTACAGGTTCCTGAGCCTACTGGGCTCTATCATATCTACACTTGAAACTGTGTATGGAGTCAGCCTCCACCACATCACTTCCTAATGCATTCCATTTGTCAACCACTCTGACACTAAAAAAGTTCTTTCTAATATCTCTGTGGCTCATTTGGGCACTCAGTCTCCACCTGTGTCCCCTAGTGTGTGTGCCCCGTGTGTTAAATAGCCTGTCTTTATCAACCCTATCGATTCCCTTGAGAATCTTGAATGTGGTGATCATGTCCCCCCTAACTCTTCTGTCTTCCAACGAAGTGAGGTTTAATTCCCGTAGTCTCTCCTCGTAGCTCATACCTCTCAGCTCGGGTACTAGTCTGGTGGCTAACCTTTGAACCTTTTGCAGTTTAGTCTTATGCTTGACTAGATATGGACTCCATGCTGGAACCGCATACTCCAGGATTGGTCTGACATATGTGGTATATAATGTTCTGAAAGATTCCTTACACAAGTTTCTAAAGGCCGTTCTTATGTGAGCCAACCTGGCATATGCTCCTGATGTTATCCTCTTGATATGAGCTTCAGGGGACAGGTCTGGCGTGATATCAACCCCCAGGTCTTTCTCTCTCTCTGACTCTTGAAGTATTTCATCTCCCAAATGGTACCTAATATCTGGTCTCCATCTTCCTACCCCTATCTTCATTACATAACATTTGTTTGGGTTAAACTCTAACAGCCATTTGTTCGACCATTCCTGCAGCTTGTCCAGGTCTTCTTGAAGCCTCAAGTTGTCCTCCTCTGTCTTAATCCGTCTCATAATTTTGGCGTCTTCAGCAAACATTGAGAGGAATGAGTCTATACCCTCTGGGAGATCATTTACGTATATCAGAAACAGGATAGGTCCAAGTACAGAGCCCTGTGGGACTCCATTGCTGACTTCACGCCATTTTGAGGTCTCAACCCTCACTGTAACTCTCTGATACTTAGGTACTCCCTCATCCACTGGAGCGCCCTACCAGTTACTCCTGCCTGTTTCTCCAGCTTATGCATCAACCATTAATGGGGTACTGTGTCAAAGGCTTTCCGACAGTCCAAAAAAATGCAGTCCGCCCATCCTTCTCTTTCTTGCTTAATCTTTGCCACCTGATCGTAGAATTCTATCAAGCCTGTAAGGCAAGATTTACCCTCCCTGAACCCATGTTGATGGGTTGTCACGAAGTCTCTTCTCTCCAGATGTGTTACTAGGTTTTTTCTCACAATCTTCTCCATCACCTTGCATGGTATACAAGTTAAAGACACTGGCCTGTAGTTCAGTGCCTCTTGTCTGTCACCCTTTTTGTATATTGTTACTACATTAGCAGTCTTCCATATTTCTGGTAGGTCCCCCGTTTCCAGTGACCTACTATACACTATGGAGAGTGGCAAGCAAAGTGCTCCTGCGCACTCTTTCAATACCCATGGTGATATTCCGTCCGGCCCAACAGCTTTTCTCACATCCAGCTCCAATAGGTGCTTCTTGACCTCATCTCTTGTAATTTCGAACCTATCCAAGGTCACCTGGTTGGCTGCCACTTCTTCTAGCGCCGTGAAATCTCCCTGTTCTATTGTAAAGACCTCCTGGAACCTTTTGTTGAGTTCTTCACAAACCTCATTGTCATTTTCTGTGTACCTGTCCTCGCCCACCCTAAGTTTCATCACCTGTTCCTTCAATGTTGTTTACCTCCTGATGTGACTGTGTAGTAGCTTTGGTTCCGTCTTGTCTTTATTAGCTACATCATTTTCATACCTTTTCTCAGCTGCTCCTCTCACACTGACATACTCGTTCCTGGTTCTCTGGTATCTCTCTCTACTTTCTGGTGTTCTGTTATTACTGAAGTTCCTCCATGCCCTTTTGTTGAGCTCCTTTGCTTTCATACATTCCCTATTAAACCACGGATTCTTCCTTTGCTTCTCTGTTTTTTTCCTGTGTGTGTGTGTGTGTGTGTGTGTGTGTTTGTGTGTGTGTGTGTGTGTGTGTGTGTGTGTGTGTGTGTGTGTGTGTGTGTATGTGTGTGTGTGTGTGTGTGTGTGTGTGTGTGTGTGTGTGTGTGTGTGTGTGTGTGTGTGTGTGTGTGTGTACTCACCTAGTTACTCACCTAGTTGTGTTTGCGGGGGTTGAGCTCTGGCTCTTTGGTCCCGCCTCTCAACCGTCAATCAACAGGTGTACAGATTCCTGAGCCTATCGGGCTCTGTCATATCTACACTTGAAACTGTGTATGGAGTGAGCCTCCACCACATCACCCCCTAATGCATTCCATTTGTCAACCACTCTGACACTAAAAAAGTTCTTTCTAATATCTCTGTGGCTCATTTGGGCACTCAGTTTCCACCTGTGTCCCCTTGTGCGTGTTCCCCTTGTGTTAAATAGACTGTCTTTGTCTACCCTATCAATCCCCTTCAGAATCTTGAATGTGGTGATCATGTCCCCCCTAACTCTTCTGTCTTCCAGCGAAGTGAGGTTTAATTCCCGTAGTCTCTCCTCGTAGCTCATACCTCTCAGCTCGGGTACTAGTCTGGTGGCAAACCTTTGAACCTTTTCCAGTTTAGTCTTATCCTTGACTAGATATGGACTCCATGCTGGGGCTGCATACTCCAGGATAGGCCTGACATATGTGGTATACAAAGTTCTGAATGATTCTTTACACAAGTTTCTGAATGCCGTTCGTATGTTGGCCAGCCTGGCATATGCCGCTGATGTTATCCGCTTGATATGTGCTGCAGGAGACAGGTCTGGCGTGATATCAACCCCCAAGTCTTTTTCCTTCTCTGACTCCTGAAGAATTTCCTCTCCCAGATGATACCTTGTATCTGGCCTCCTGCTCCCTACACCTATCTTCATTACATTACATTTGGTTCATTACATTTGTGTGTGTGTGTGTGTGTGTGTGTGTGGTGTGAGGGGGTGGTATAGAGGGGGGTTAGCCGATGGCGGGAAGGATGGAAGGATGTAGGGGGGAGAGGAATGATGTGAGGAAGAGGGAGGAAGGGAGTGAGGGAGGGAGGAAGAGAGAGAGGAGAGTGTGGTTGAGTTAGGGAGAGAGAGAAAGTAAGTGTGTGTGTTTGTGTGGTGGGTGGTGTATGTTGAGGGGGAGGGAGGGGGGGGGGGTTGATGGTGTGATCTTATGGCACTTAGGTGTGATAAAGCAATATCCACATGATCAGTATATTTTTAGATTCTTTGCGTTTTCATAGCTTATGACCAAGACTAATTGATATACTAAATGCACTGTACACCGTTAATTGACACATGAGGCACTTACCTGCCTTCTCAATCCCCAGAGCACACTAGGTGCGTATGAAGCATTGTAGCCATTGTAGTTGTTGTTGACCACACCGCTGCCAGACTCCAAGTTTCCTCCCTCACAGCATGGATGTCGTACTCCTATTGTAATTGTCCACTTAGCACAATCCGACACTGCCACTAAATTGCTGTTGCCTATGCCTTGTGTTACTCTTTTTAATATCACTACACACTGACCTCACACTAGTGTGTGTGCAGAGTCTGCCGATGTCTGGTAATTACCTAAGTAATTACCTAAGTGTAGTTACAGGATGAGAGCTACGCTCGTGGTGTCCCGTCTTCCCAGCACTCTTTGTCATATAACGCTGTGAAACTACTGACGGTCTTGGCCTCCACCACCTTCTCACCTAAATTGTTCAACCGTCTACCACTCTGTTTGAGAAAGTGAATTTTCTTATATTTCTTCGGCATCTGTGTTTAGCTAGTTTAAATCTATGACCTCTTGTTCTTAAAGTTTCAGGTCTCAGGAAATCTTCCTTATCGATTTTTTCAATTCTTGTTACTATTTTGTATGTAGTGATCATATCACCTCTTTTTCTTCTGTCTTCTAGTTTTGGCATATTTAATGCCTCTAACCTCTCCTCGTAGCTCTTGCCCTTCAGTTCTGGGAGCCACTTAGTAGCATGTCTTTGCACCTTTTCCAGTTTGTTGATGTGCTTCTTAAGATATGGGCACCACACAACCGCTGCATATTCTAGCTTTGGCCTAACAAAAGTCGTGAACAATTTCTTTAGTATATCGCCATCTATGTATTTAAAAGCAATTCTGAAGTTAGAAAGCGTGGCATAGGCTCCTCGCACAATATTCTTTATGTGGTCCTTAGGTGATAGTTTTCTCTCTAGAACCACCCCTAGATATCTTTCTTTATCAGAATTCCTTAAAGATTTCTCACATAATATATAGGTTGTGTGAGGTCTATGTTCTCCTATTCCACATACCATAACATGGCATTTATTAACATTAAATTCCATTTGCCCAGTGGTGCTCCATATACTTATTGTGTCCAGGTCATCTTGAAGGGCATGACAATCATCTAAGTTTCTTATCCTTCCTATTATCTTAGCATCATCAGCAAACATGTTCATATAATTCTGTATACCAACTGGTAGATCATTTATGTAGACAATAAACATCACTGGTGCAAGAACTGAACCCTGTGGTACTCCACTTGTGACATTTCTCCAGTCCGATACATTGCCTCTGATCACTGCCCTCATTTTTCTATCAGTCAGAAAATTTTTCATCCATGTTAGAAGCTTACCTGTCACCCCTCCAATATTTTCCAGTTTCCAGAACAACCTCTTATGTGGAACTCTGTCGAAAGCCTTTTTCAGGTCCAGATAGATGCAGTCAACCCAACCACCTCTTTCCTGTAATATCTCTGTTGCTCGATCATTGAAACTGAGTAAATTCGATACACAGGACCTTCCAGATTGAAAACCATACTGTCTGTCTGATATTATATCAATTCTCTCCAAGTGTTCTACCCATTTAGTTTTATTTATTTTTTCCAATTTTTTGAGTATTACACTTGTCAATGATACCGGTCTATAATTAAGGGGTCTTCCCAGCTTCCACTTTTGTAGATTGGAACTATGTTAACCTTTTTGCACACATTAGCTACAACTCCTGTAAACAGAGATGCCTGAAAAATCAGTTGAAGTGGAATGCTGAGCTCAGGTGCACATTCTCTCAGAACCCATGGTGAAACTCCATCTGGACCAACTGCTTTGTTCTTATTTAGCTCCTTGAGCATTTTTTCCACTTCATCTCTAGACACCTCTATGTGCTCTATGTTGTTCTCTGGAATCCTTATTGTATCTGGTTCCCTGAAGATTTCATTTTATACAAACACTCTTTGGAACTCTTCGTTTAATATTTCACACGTTTCCTTTTCATTTTCCGTGAATCTATTTCCCACTTTCAACCTCTGAATATTATCCTTTACCTGCAATTTGTTGTTTATGAATTTATAGAATAGACCTGGTTCTGTTTTACATTTGTCTGCAATCCCCTTTTCAAAATTTCTTTCTGCCTCTCTCCTCACTGCCGTGTAGTTGTTTCTCGCATCTTTGTATCGCTGGTATGTTTGGGGGTTTGGCCTCTTCCTGTATTGATTCAATTTTTGTTTCTTTTGGTCTCTGGCTCTCTCGCAATTTCTGATGAACCAATCCTGTTTCCTAATTCTGCATCTCTGTTTTGGTATAATTTTTTTGTGCCTTTATGATATATTTCACAAAACATGACATACATCTCATTCACTTCCTTGCTTAGCAACAAGTCTGTCCAATTATACTCACTAAAATTTTTTCTAAGGCTGCCATAATGTCCTCTCCTAAAGTCAGGTTTTTCAATTGCATCTACCTTCATATTTTCTTTCAGATTATAACGCATTGCATACTTTATTCCCAAAAAGATATGGTCACTTTTACCCAAGGGAGGAAGGTACTGAATGTGAAATATTTCTTCCTCCTTCCTGGTAAATATCAAATCTAGCATGGAGGGAACGTCCCCTTCCCTCATCCTCGTAGCTTGTGTAACATGATGATACAAGAATGTTTCCAGGATGAGGTCTACAAATTTACAGGTCCAAAAATCTTCTGTTTTAGCTTCATATGCTTCCCAGTCTATAGATTTCAAGTTGAAGTCGCCAACTATCAACAGTCGTGAACTATCGTTATCCGCTCTCGCTATGATCTCTCTCATTATTGTTATAAGACCTTCTCGTTTATTATCTAGCTCCTCCTTTGACCATGTGCTGCTTGGCGGTGGACTATATGCATTTATGATCATTAGTTGTGTGTGTGTGTGTGTGTGTGTGTGTGTGTGTGTGTGTGTGTGTACTCACCTATTTGTACTCACATATTGTGCTTGCGGGGGTTTGAACTTTGGCTCTTTGGTCCCGCCTCTCAAACTGTCAATCAACTGGTGTACAGATTCCTGAGCCTACTGGGCTCTATCATATCTACATTTAAAACTGTGTATGGAGTCAGCCTCCACCACATCACTGCCTAATGCATACCATCTGTTAACTACTCTGACACTGAAAAAGTTCTTTCTAACGTCCCTGTGGCTCATTTGGGTACTCAGTTCCACCTGTGCCCCCCTTGTTCGCGTACCACCTGTTGAATAGTTTATCCTTGTCTACCCGATCGATTCCCTCAGAGGATTTTGTAGGTTGTGATCATGTCTCTCCCTACTCTTCTGTCTTCCAGTGTCGTAAGGTGCATTTCCCTCAGCCTTTCCTCGTAACTCATGCCTCTTAGTTCTGGGACTAGTCTAGTGGCATACCTTTGAACTTTTTTCAGCTTCATCTTGTGCTTGACAAGGTACGAGCTCCATGCTGGGGCCGCATACTCCAGGATTGGTCTTACATATGTGGTATACAAGATTCTGAGTGATTCCTTACACAGGTTCCTGAACGCTGTTTTGATGTTAGCCAGCCTCGCATATGCCGCAGACGTTATTCTCTTTATGTGGGCTTCAGGAGACAGGTTTGGTGTGATATCAATTCCTACATCTTTCTCTCTGTCCGTTTCATTAAGTACTTCATCTCCTATTCTGTATCCTGTGTCTGGCCTCCTGTTTCCACCACCTAGTTTCATTACTTTGCATTTACTCGGGTTGAACTTCAACAGCCATTTGTTGGACTATTCACTCAGTCTGTCTAGGTCATCTTGTAGCCTCGTACTATCATCCTCTGTTTCAATCGTCCTCATAATATTTCCCTCATCAGCAAACATTGAAAGAAACGATTCTATACCCTCTGGGAGATCATTTACATATATCAGAAACAGTATAGGTCCAAGGACTGACCTCTGCGGGACTCCACTTGTAACGTCTCGCCAATCTGAGACCTCACCCTTCACATTGACTCGTTGTCTCCTGCTGCTTAGGTACTCCTTTATCCAACGGAGTACCTTCCCTTTCACTCCAGCCTGTATCTCCAGCTTCATCACTAGCCTCTTGTGTGATACTAAATCAAAGGCTTTCTGGCAATCCAAAAATATGCAGTCTGTCCACCGTTCTCTTTCTTGCCTGATTTTTGTTGCCTGGTCGTAGAATTCAAGAAACCCTGTGAGGCAGGACATACCATCCCTGAACCCATGTTGACACTGTGTTACAAAGTTCCTTCGCTCCAGATGTTCCACTAGCTTTCTTCGCACAATCTTCTCCGTCAGCTTGCAGGTATGCAGGTTAGGGATACTGGCCTCAGTGACTTCTGTCACTGGTTCAGTGACTTCTGTCTATCCCCTATCTTGTATATCGGGACTATGTTAGCTGCTTTCCAAATTTCTGGCAGCTCCCCTGTTGCCAGTGATTTGTTATACACTATGGAGAGTGGCAGGCACAGTTCTTCTGCTCCTTCCTTTAGTATCCAAGGGAAGATTCCATCTGGGCCTATAGCCTTTGTCACATCCAACTCTAGTAAACACTTCTTTACTTCCCCGCTGGTAATCTCAAACTCTTCCAGTGGTTCCTGGTTAACTATTCCTTCTCTTATCTCTGGAATTTCTCCTTGCCCTAAGGTGAAGACCTCCTGGAAATTCTTATTCAGTTCCTCACACAGTTCCTTGTCGTTTGTAGTAAATCCTTTTGCCCCTATCCTTACTTTCATAACCTGTTCCTTTACTGTTGTTTTTCTCCTGATGTGGCTGTGCAGCAATTTAGGCTGAGTCTTTGCCTTGCTTGCGATGTCATTTTCGTATTGTCTTTCTGCCTCTTTTCTCATCCTGACATCTTCATTCCTGGCACTCTGGTATCTTTCTCTGCTCTCCAGTGTCCTGTTATTCCTATAGTTTCTCCACCCCCTTTTATTTTGCTGCTTAGCTAGCCTACATCTCTGATTAAACCATGGGTTTCTCATCTTCATTTCACTATTTTCCTTTTGGACTGGGACAAACTTGTTTGCTGCTTCCTTGCACTTCTGCATGATGTAGTCCATCATGTCTTGAGCCGTCTTTCCCATGAACTCTGTTTCCCATGCTATATCTGTTAGGAATTTTCTTATCTCCTCATAGTTTCCCTTTCGGAATACCAGCCTTTTGTTTTCAGTACCTTCTCCTCGAGTTCAATAAGCCTTCTTCAATCAGGTACTCAAACATCAGTACACTGTGGTCGCTCATTCATATTGGGGTCTCAAAACCGATTTCTCTTATGTCGGAGTCGTTCAGAGTGAAGACTAGGTCGAGTCTCGCTGGTTCATCATTTCCTCTCATCCTTGTGGGTTCTCTGACATGCTGAGTTAAAAAGTTTCTAGTCACCACCTCCAATAGTTTGGCTCTCCACGTATCCTCGCCTCCATGCGGTTCCCTGTTCTCCCAGTCAATCCTTCCGTGATTGAAGTCCCTCATGATGAGCAGGTGGGATCAAATTTCTACAGGAAGCAGAGGCTGCCCTCTCAATTATAATGTTAACTGCCATATTGTGTCATAATACTCTTGACTGGGTCTTCTGTCATTTGGTGGAGGGTTATATATTACTGCTACTACTATTCTCGGTCCTCCCATTGTCATGGTACCTGCTATGTAATATCTGAAACCCTCACAGCCCAGGAGAGCCATCTCCTTGAAACTCCATTCCTTTCTCATTAGTAGGGCCACTCCACCTCCTCCCCTATCTTCCTCTCTTTCCTTATTACTGTGTACTCCTGGGGAAACATGGCATTCATTATGATTCCTAAGAGTTTTGTTTCAGTGAGTCCGATTACATCTGGGTTCACTTCTTGTGCCCTTTCCCTTAGTTCACTTGCCTTGCTTGTGATCCCATCTATGTTCGAGTACATTATCCTGAAACTGACTCTTTTCTCCTTCTCCTCTGGAGGGGACCTGTGGGATCTGGGGTGAGCGGGAGCTGGGAAGATCTGGTTTGGGGAGACTGGTGGAGGAGGAAGGGCTTGGGGGGGTGGGGAAGAGGGGGAGGGTTGGGGGTGAAAGGGTGAGGGTTGGGGGGGAGAGTGAGAGGCAGAGGGTTGGGGGGTGGGTGAGAGGGGAGGGTGGGAGATGGGGAGGCTTGGGGGGCGGCATGGGGGAGGAGAGGCTTGGGGGGATGGGGGAGAAGGGGGGCTTGGGGGGCAGAAAAAGGGGGGAAGGGCCTGGGGGGCATGGGAGGAAAGGGAAGGCTGAGGTGGGTGAAGAAGAGGGGAGGGTTTGGGGGAGTGGTGAAGGAAAGGCTTAGGTAGGGTGGGGGGCTTAGGGGGGGGGTGGGAGAACGGAGGGCTTGGGGTGGGAGAGACGGGAGGGTTTGTGGGAGAAGGGAGGGTTTGGGGGATAAGGTACGGAGGTCCTGGAGAGAGGGGTGAGTGGGAGGAGGGTGGTAGGTGGGGGAGGGTGCCCTAGGTGGGTACTAACTGGGGGCTGTCAGGGGATGGGGCAGGTAGGGTGTTTGTTGGGTAGAATGTGGGGGGTGTTGCTCCACTCCCTGTGGCTGTTGCACTGTTTGAGGAGGGTTCCCCACGCCCCTCTGGGATTGTAGGGTTCGGGGTTGTGGTTCTCTGATTCCTTTCTCTCTCCCTGCACTCCTTCCTCACATCTGCTGCCCACCTACTCTCTTTCCTTGTCATATCCCTTTGCTGGAATTTTTTTTTAAACATCTGTACATTTGCTACACCGCTCTTCCTTGCTAACAGTTCCTCTTTCGTGTTCTCGCTCATCAATACGATCTTTATCATTCGGTCTCTGTCCGTGTTGTACTTTCCAAGCCTGAAAACCTTTTCAACATTTTGGTCAGTTCCATCCATCCTTACCTCTTTAAGGATCTCGGTAACTATGTTTTTGTCCTTGTCTCTCCACTCCTTTGGGCTGGTCCCTGTTTGCTCTTTAATGCCTGCTACTACTACTGCTCTTTTTCTCTCTATCAACCGGCTAGTACATCTAGCTGCTTCCTGAGAGGAAGCCACCTCCATGGCCACATCCCTTTCTGCAGACCTAGCTTCAAGGTTCTTTTTAAGCAACTCTGCAAAATGAGGGTTGTATTGTAAGATTCCCCTCAACAGGAAAATTACTGTCTCCCTGAGGCACGGTTTGTGTCTGGTATTGTGGAGAAGTCTCCTTCAGGCTTCTTATCTCCTCCTTTGCTTCCCTTAGTTCATCCTGCAGGTTGGCAACTGTCTCCCTCATTACCTCAGTTCTTCACTGAATTCCTCCCACATTTGCTGGAATACTCCCTTCATCCCGGCTTCCTGTTCCACCCCTTCCTCTGAAATTGTTCCAGCCGCGATTGACATCCTGCGTGTGCCAGCCCGAGTTCGTGTCCCATCCATGTTTTGCCCGATAGAGGGAGAGAGAGAGAGAGAGAGAGAGAGAGAGAGAGAGAGAGAGAGAGAGAGAGAGAGAGAGAGAGAGAGAGAGAGAGAGAGAGAGAGAGAGAGAGAGAGAGAGAGAGGGAGAGAGGGAGAGAGAGAGGGAGAGAGAGGAGAGAGAGAGAGAGAGAGAGAGAGGAGAGAGAGAGAGAGAGAGAGAGAGAGAGAGAGAGAGAGAGAGAGAGAGAGAGAGAGAGAGGAGAGAGAGAGAGAGGGGGGGAGAGAGAGGGAGAGAGAGAGAGAGGAGAGAGAGAGAGAGGGAGAGAGAGAGAGAGGAGAGAGAGAGAGAGAGGAGAGAGAGAGAGAGGAGAGAGAGAGAGAGGGGAGAGGAGAGGGAGAGGGAGAGAGGGAGAGAGGAGAGAGGAGAGAGAGAGAGAGGGAGAGGGAGAGAGAGAGAGGGAGAGAGAGAGAGGAGAGAGAGAGAGAGAGGAGAGGGAGAGGAGAGAGAGAGAGGAGAGAGAGAGGGAGAGAGAGAGAGAGAGAGAGAGAGAGAGAGAGAGAGAGAGAGAGAGAGAGAGAGAGAGAGAGAGAGAGAGAGAGAGAGAGAGGGAGAGGAGAGAGGGAGAGAGGGGAGAGAGAGAGAGAGGAGAGAGAGAGAGAGAGAGAGACTAGACTCCCTGCTAATGCAGCACAACTGTCAGCACATTATAATTGTAGGTGACCTCAACCAGTATCTTATACAGAGGGATTTTGATGAACTCTTAGCAGTTTTTAACCTTGAAAATTTTGTGAGTTTTCCTACCCACATATCAGGCTCGTCCCTTGATCCTGTCGTAACTGACCTTCCTGCAAATATTGTTAATTGCAGACCTCTGGGATATGTTGGTTCTTCAGACCACCAGGCTGTCTTTACTACACTGGCTATCCCGACAGATCGAGGTGAAGAATCTGTTCGTACTACCTGGCTATGGGACAAAGGGAACTGGCCAGCCCTACGTTCAGAGCTTGAAGTAACTGATTGGCATGCCTTGCTCCAGGGGGACGTGAACAGCCAAGTAAACGCTTTCACCAGTCATATACTGGACCTCCAGTATAGGCATATCCCTCACCGGCAGTATGTGACCAAGCCCACTGATCAGCCTTGGTTTGGATATCGGTGCCGGATGGCAGCTGAAGCCAAAAACAAGGCCTGGAGGAGATTTAAACGGCATCCCTCTGCTCATAACAGAAACATTCATAGACAATCTTGTCGAATAATGAAAGAAGTTCAAAAGTGGGCTATATCCAGATGGGAATCCGAAACTCGAAGAAAACTTGCATCTGGAAGGGTTGGATCCAAGGTCTGGTGGTCCCTGGTGAAGGATCGGCAGGGGTACTCATCTGAGGACACAATCCACCTCTAAACAGAGAAGATGGCACTGTGGCAACCAGCAATCAGGAGAAGGCTGATTTACTGGCAAACCACTTTGCTTCCAAGATGCAGGTCCCTGATCCTGAACGTCAGCCTCCACATCTTGCCCCATGCACTGTGTCTAAGTTGACTGAAGTGGTTATAAATCAGGCTGAAGTTCTCCATCTCCTTAACACGCTAGACACAAGCAAAGCTGTGGGCCAGATAAGGTCAGTCCAAGACTACTACGCTGCTGCGCTGACCGTGTTGGCTCCACCTCTCACGCGCCTCTTCCAACTGTGCCTAGTTCAAGGAATTTGGCCCTCCTTATGGAAGAAGGCAGACGTTGTTCCAGTGCACAAAAAGAAGAGCCGCTCAGTAGTTGGTAACTACAGAGCTATGTCACTGCTTTCCATTACTGGCAAGATCCTAGAATCATTAATTGCTCAGCAAATGACATCATTTTTTTGACCGTCATCGGCTAATTTGTGATCGACAGTATGGTTTTAGAAAAGGCCGATCTGCTGCTGATCTTTTGCTAAATCTCTCCTCTAAGTGGCATCAGTCACTGGATGAGTCCAAGATAAGCTGTGTTGTTGCTCTAGATATAGCAGGAGCCTTTGATCGGGTCTGGCACTCTGGACTAGGAGTGAAGCTTCAAGCTTTAGGCATTGCAGGCTCCATCTTAGTGTTATTAAAAGACTACCTTCAAGAACGGACTCTAAGGGTGGTCCTCAATGGAGCAGAATCCGATAGCCACTCAATTGGTGCCAGCGTTCCACAGGGTAGTGTGCTTGGCCCTCTGTTGTGGAATGTTTATTTCAACGATCTTCTTCATCTCATTCCTGAAGCTCAAGCCTATGCTGATGACTGTACTCTAACCTTTTCATACAGAAAGGAGGAAATGCTAACTGCTGCAAGAATCATTAATCACAAACTTTCAGCAATTTCTACCTGGGGTAGGAGATGGCAGGTCACCTTTGCGGCTGAGAAGACTCAAGCGATGATGATAACTAGACTGCACATGGCGAATCGGACAGAACTGCAAATGGGTGCCAAATCCCTAGAGTTCACAGAAGAATTTGACATCTTGGGAATGAAGTTCGACTCTTCAATGACAATGAAGAGCCATGTGGTAAACTTAGCTAAAAAGGCAGCCAGGAAACTTACAGCACTACGGCGCATCTCATATCTTCTTGACAGCAAGGGATGCAAAACCTTATATGAAGCTCAAGTTCGCTCCCATCTTGAGTATGCACCCCTTTCCTGGATTGCCTGCCCCCCATCTTTCGTCAGACTGTTGGACAAAGTGGAGAGACGGGCTAGAAGGCTTATCTCTAGTCTTGACCAAGTCAGGTGGGAACGGTCTGAATATCAGAGCCTGCAACACCGTTGGGACGTTGTTGGTCTTACTGTTATGTACAAGGCCAACATCCTTAAAGTTCCGCACTTGGCCCAACTCCGTGGAGTACCAGTAGTTCCCACTCGTAACACTAGGCTCTCAACCTTCAACAGTCTCATGCTGGAAGTGCCATTCTCAAGAACATCACTCCATCAGCGTTCATTCCTTCCGAGACTTACTCGCATCTGGAACTTGTTCGCTCAACAGATTGATACACGGGAGATCAGGTCAACTGTTCACATGAAGACTCTGGCACACAGCTGGCTACAAGCTCATCCTGTTCCTTATATGATTGTTACTGAATGTTTTTTAATGAATAAAGGTTATTCCTTCTAAAACAAATAATACCAGGCTCATGAAATAAATGGGCATCTAGGAGTAGGTTTCAACTTAGCTTACATAAGTTAAATATATGGTAGTTCCCATTGTGTTAGTTTCAAAGTATACTCTTATGTAATAAATGAGTTTCTAGGTGTAGGCTTCAGATGAGCTGAGGTAGGATAACAGCTCTTGCTTGCAGTTTCAATAGGTATGTTATTAGGCATCCCTTATGAATCCTAGTCTTAGTTTAAAAAAAAAAAAAAAAAAAAAAAAAAAAAGAGAGAGAGAGAGAGAGAGAGGGAGAGAGAGAGAGAGAGAGGAGAGAAGAGAGAGAGAGAGAGAGAGAGAGAGAGAGAGAGAGAGAGAGAGAGAGAGAGAGAGAGAGAGAGAGAGAGAGAGAGAGATATAGGGAGGGAGGGAGAGAGGGAGAGGGAGAGAGAGAGAGGGAGAGATAGGGAGGGAGGGAGGGAGGAGGGAGGGGGAAGAGAGAGAGAGAGAGAGAGAGAGAGAGAGAGAGAGAGAGAGAGAGAGAGAGAGAGAGAGAGAGAGAGAGAGAGAGAGAGAGAGAGAGAGAGAGAGAGAGAGAGAGAGAGAGAGAGAGAGAGAGAGAGAGAGAGAGAGAAGAGAGAGCAGAGAGAGAGAGAGAGAGAGAGAGAGAGAGAGGGAGAGAGAGAGAGAGAGAGAGAGAGAGAGAGAGACAGAGAGAGAGAGAGAGAGAGAGAGTAAGAGAGTGAGAGAGAGTGTGAGGGAGAGAGGGAGAGAGGGAGAGAGAGAGAGAGAGGGAGAGATAGGGAGGGAGGGAGAGAGGAGAGGGAGAGAGAGAGAGGGAGAGATAGGGAGGGAGGGAGGGAGGGAGGGAGGGAGGGAGGGAGGGGGAGAGAGGAGAGAGAGAGAGAGAGAGGGGAGCAGAGAGAGGGGGGGGGAGGGAGGTAGGTGTGTTTGAGTGTGTATTGAAGGGGGGGAGGAGGTGGGAGAGAGGGAGGGGATAGCGAGGGTGTGTAGGGATGGCGAGGGTGTGTGGGGATGGCGAGGGTGTATGGGGGATTATAGAGGGACTGTTACATGCATATGGTCGGGAGGCAGCGTGTTTACAGTCTCTGCTCTGTTGGGAGGGGGTGGGGGTTAGTGAGTTGTCTCCGTGTAGGTCTCAGAGCGGAGTGTTTTTCACACTTTTGTGTCAGAAACTAGTTCCCACATGAGCCTCCCATTTCCCTTGATATTCGTTTCAGTTTGTTACCTTATATCCAAGACTAACTATTAAAAAGCAATAACACTGTACACCAATTGACTGACTGACTTTGTGAGAGGCTTTACCTTACCGCAATTTCAAAACCCGTAGCACAAACAGGTGTTAAGTACTGTTGACAGTGGTGTGTAGGCCTGTTGTCTTCATCCACGCCGCTGCCAGGCGTAGGTCCCTCCAACTTGTCACTATATATCTCCAGTATTCTGCTCCTTAATCCTCTTAGCACCGATATAGTTCAATGCCACACGTTTAGAATCACTTCTTCACTATCCTATTCACAATTTTTGATCTTCACTATCACATCTATTTGTGTACACTCTGACCATCAGTGGCCCACGTGCTTGTCCTGGCACAGATGTTGTACCCCTGATCTTGTCTAATATGCACTATCGGACACTATCCATAAGTTTTCTAGTTTCAAAGTGGTGTGTTGCACTTTGTATTATCACTGAACACCTAATTTTCCGTGTATTCCTCTGATGTCCCGAGATATGAAGCCTTATTAACGAGCGCGGCCAACGGCGACTCGGCACCCTCCCTCCCTTACGACTGTGTGAATGTGTGTTGTGTGTGTGTGTGTGTGTGTGTGTGTGTGTGTGTGTGTGTGTGTGTGTGTGTGTGTGTGTGTGTGTGTGTGTGTGTGTGTGTGTGTGTGTGTGTGTGTGTGTGTGTGTGTGTGTGTGTGTGTGTGTGTGTGTGTGTGTGTGTGTGTGTGTGTGTGTGTGTGTGTGTGTGTGTGTGTGTGTGTGTGTGTGTGTGTGTGTGTGTGTGTGTGTGTGTGTCTGTGTATGATTGTTTTGTAGGGTTGTGTTTGGTGTGTTTGTGAGTTTTGTGTGTGTTTGGTATGTGAGTGTGTTGTGTTTGTAAGTGTGTGTGTGTACTCACCTATTTGTACTCACCTATTTGTGCTTGCGGGGGTTGAGCTTTGGCTCTTTGGTCCCACCTCTCAACTGTCAATCAACTGGTGTACAGATTCCTGACCTACTGGGCTCTATCATATCTACATTTAAAACTGTGTATGGAGTCAGCCTCCACGAAATCACTGCCTAATGCATTCCATCCGTTAACTACTCTGACTCTGAAAAAGTTCCTTCTAACGTCTCTGTGGCTCATGTGGGTACTCAGTTTCCACCTGTGTCCCCTTGTTCGCGTCCCACCAGCGTTGAATAGTTTATCCTTGTTTACCCATTCGATTCCTCTGAGGATTTTGTAGGTTGTGATCATGTCTCCCCTTACTCGTCTGTCTTCCAGTGTCGTAAGGTGCATTTCCCGCAGCCTTTGCTCGTAACTCATGCCTCTTAGTTCTGGGACTAGTCTAGTGGCATACCTTTGGACTTTTTCCAGCTTCGTCTTGTGCTTGACAAGGTACGGGCTCCATGCTGGGGCCGCATACTCCAGGATTGGTCTTACATATGTGGTGTACAAGATTCTGAATGATTCCTTACACAGGTTCCTGAACGCCGTTCTGATGTTAGCCAGCCTCGCATATGCCGCAGACGTTATTCTTTTTATGTGGGCTTCAGGAGACAGGTTTGGTGTGATATCAACTTCTAGATCTTTCTCTCTGTCCGTTTCATTAAGTACTTCATCTCCTATTCTGTATCCTGTGTCTGGCCTCCGGTTTCCACTGCCTAGTTTCATTACTTTGCATTTACTCGGGTTGAACTTCAACAGCCATTTGTTGGACCATTCACTCAGTCTGTCTAGGTCATCTTGTAGCCTCCTACTATCGTCCTCAGTTTCAATACTCCTCATAATTTTTGCATCATCGGTAAACATTGAGAGAAACGATTCTATACCCTCTGGGAGATCATTTACTTATATCAGATACAGTATAGGCCCAAGGATTGACCCCTGCGGGACTCCACTCGTAAATTCTCGCCAATCTGAGACCTCACCCCTCACACAGACTCGTTGTCTCCTGTTGCTTAGGTACTCCTTTATCCAATGGAGTACCTTCCCTTTCACTCCAGCCTGCATCTCCAGTTTTTTCACTAGCCTCTTGTGTGGCACTGTATCAAAAGCTTTCTGACAATCCAAAAATATGCAGTCTTCCCACCCTTCTCTTCCTTGCCTTATTTTTGTTGCCTGGTCGTAGAATTCAAGTAACCCTGTGAGGCAGGACCTGTCATCCCTGAACCCATGTTGATGCTGTGTTACAAAGTTCTTTCGCTCCAGGTGTTCCACTAGCTTTCTTCACACAATCTTCTCCATCAGCTTGCATGCTATGCAGGTTAGGGACACTGGCCTGTAATTCAGTGCCTCCTGTCTATCCCCTTTCTTGTATATCGAGACTACGTTAGCTGCTTTCCAAATTTCTGGCAGTTCCCCTGTTGCCAGTGATTTGTTATACACTATGGAGAGTGGCAGGCACAGTTCTTCTGATCCTTCCTATAGTATCCAGGGGGAGATTCCATCTGGGCCTATAGCCTTTGTCACATCTAACTCTAGTAAACACTTCCTTACTTCCCCGCTGATAATCTCAAACTCTTCCAGTGGTTCCTGGTTAGCTATTCCCTCTCTTATATCTGGGATTTCTCCTTACTCTAAGGTGAATACCTCCTGAATTTCTTATTCAGTTCCTCACACACTTCCTTGTCGTTTGTAGTGAATCCTTCTGCCTCTATCCTTAATTTCATACCTGTTCCTTTACTGTTGTTTTTCTTCTGATGTGGCTATGCAGCAATTTAGCTGAGTCTTTGCCTTGCTTGCGATGTATTTTAGTATTGTCTTTCTGCCTCTCTTCTCATCCTGACATATTCATTCCTGGCACGCTGGTACCTTTCTCTGCTCTCCAGTGTCCTGTTATTCCTGTAGTTTCTCATGCCCTTTTACTTTGCTGCTTAGCTAGCCTACATCTCTGATTAAACCATGATTTTCTCATCTTCATTCACTGTTTTCCTTTTGGGCTGGGACAAATTTTTGCTGCGTCCTTGCACTTCTGCGTGATGTAGTCCATCATATTTTGGGCCGTCTTTTCCCTGAGCTCTGTTTCCCATGCTATATCTGTTATGAATTTTTTATCTCCTCATAGTTTCCCTTTCGGTATGCTAACCTTTTGGTTTCAGAGTCCCTCCTCGAGTTCAATAACCTTTCTTCAATCAGGTACTCACCTAGTTACTCACCTTTGTTTGAGGGGGTTGAGCTCTGGCTCTTTGGTCCCGCCTCTCAACAGGTGTACAGATTCCTGAGCCTATTGGGCTCTATCATATCTACACTTGAAACTGTGTATGGAGTCAGCCTCCACCACATCACTTCCTAATGCATTCCATTTGTCAACCACTCTGACACTACCTTACCTTGAGGTTACCTTGAGGTGCTTCCGGGGCTTAGCGTCCCCGCGGCCCGATCGTTGACCAGGCCTCCTGGTTGCCGAACTGATCAACCAGGCTGTTGGACGCGGCTGCTCGCAGCCTGACGTATGAGTCACAGCCTGGTTGATCAGGTATCCTTTGGAGGTGCTTATCCAGTTCTCTCTTGAACACTGTGAGGGTCGGCCAGTTATGCCCCTTATGTGTAGTGGAAGCGTGTTGACAGTCTCGGACCTCTGATGTTGATAGAGTTCTCTCTCAGAGTACCTGTTGCACCTCTGTTTTTTAACGGGGGTATTCTGTACATCCTGCCATGTCTTCTGGTCTCATGTGATGTTATTTCTGTGTGCAGGTTTGGGACCAGCCCCTCTAATATTTTCCACGTGTAAATTATTATGTACCTCTCCCGCCTGCGCTCAAGGGAGTACAGTTTTAGGCTCTTTAGTCGGTCCCAATAATTTAGATGTTTTACTGAGTGGATTCTAGCAGTAAAGGATCTCTGCACGCTCTCCAGGTCAGCAATTTCTCCAGCTTTGAAAGGGCTGTCATTGTGCAGCAGTACTCCACTCTAGAGAGCACAAGCGTTTTGAAAAGTATCATCATCGGTATAGCATCTCTAGTGTGAAAAGTTCTTGTTATCCAACCTGTCATTTTCTTGCAGTTGTGACGGCTACTTTATTGTGTTCTTTAAAGGTAAGGTCTTCCGACATGAGTACACCCAGATCCTTTACATTGCCTTTTCGTTCTATGTTATGATTTGCCTGAGTTTTGTACGTGGTTTCCGTTTTATATTTTCATTTTTTCCATAGCGCATGAGCTGGAACTTATCTTCGTTAAACACCATGTTTTTTCTGTAGCCATAGAAAGACCTGATCTACATCTGACTGGAGGTTCGCCGTGTCCTCTATGTTGCCTACTCTCACGAAGATCCTAGTGTCATCTGCAAAGGATGATACAGTGCTATAGGTTGTGTTCTTGTCTATGTCCGATATGAGGATGAGAAAAAGTACTGGAGCAAGCACAGTACCCTGGGGGACTGAGCTCTTTACGGTTGATGGGCTGGATTTTATTTTGTTGACTATTACACATTGGGTTCTGTTGGTCAGGAAATTGTAGATCCATCTGCATATTTTTCCGGTAATTCCTTTTGAACGCATTTTGTGCAATAACACCATTGTCACATTTATCAAAAGCTTTTGCGAAATCTGTGTAAATTACATCAGCGTTTTGTTTGTCTTCCATAGCATCTAATGCCATAACATAGTGGTCCAGCAACTGCGACAGGCAAGAGCGCCCTGTTCTGAAACCATGTTGTCCGGGGTTATGGAGATGCTGTGATTCCATGTATTTTGTGATCTTACTTCTTAGCACTCTCTCAAAAATTTTATGATGTGCGATGTTAGTGCTATCGGTCTGTAATTTTTTTCTCTGCCTTATTTCCTCCTTTATGAAGTGGTGCTATCTCTGCTGTTTTTAGTATATCAGGAATAACGCCAGTATCTAGGCTTTGTCTCACAGAATGTGGAGGGCCTGCGATAGTGTTTTTTAGAGTCTTTATGAATATGGAGTTCCAAGAATCCGGCCTGGTGCAGAGTGCATAGGCATACTGTTTATGGCTTCTTCAAAATCCAGTGGGGATAGGGTGACGTCTGATATATGATTTGATGTTGGTATCATATCATGAAAAATTCATTTGGGTTATCAATCTTTAGTGTGTTTAATGGCTCGCTGAAAACAGAGTCGTACTGCTTCCTCAGTAACTCGCTCATTTCTTTGTTGTCATCGGTATAAAAATTCTTTCTAATATCTCTGTGGCTCATTTGGGCACTCAGTTTCCACCTGTGTCCCCTTGTGCGTGTTCCCCTTGTGTTAAATAGACTGTCTTTATCTACCATATCAATTCCCTTCAGAATCTTGAATGTGGTGATCATGACCCCCCTAACTCTTCTGTCTTCCAGCGAAGTGAGGTTTAATTCCCGTAGTCTCTCCTCGTAGCTCATACCTCTCAGCTCGGGTACTAGTCTGGTGGCAAACCTTTGAACTTTTCCAGTTTAGTCTTATCCTTGACTAGATATGGACTCCATGCTGGGGCTGCATACTCCAGGATTGGCCTGACATATGTGGTATACAAAGTTCTGAATGATTCTTTACACAAGTTTCTGAATGCCGTTCGTATGTTGGCCAGCCTGGCATATGCCGCTGATGTTATCCGCTTGATATGTGCTGCAGAGACAGGTCTGGCATGATATCAACCCCCAAGTCTTTTTCCTTCTCTGACTCCTGAAGAATTTCCTCTCCCAGATGATACCTTGTATCTGGCCTCCTGCTCCCTACACCTATCTTCATTACATTACATTGGTTGGGTTAAACTCTAGGTGTGTGTGTGTGTGTGTGTGTGTGTGTGATACTCACCTAATTGTACTCACCTAATTGTGCTTGTGGGGGTTGAGCTTTGTCTCTTTGGGCCCGCCTCTCAACTGTCAATCAACTGGTGTACAGGTTCCTGAGCCTACTGGGCTCTATCACATCTACATATGAAACTGCGTATGGAGTCAGCCTCCACCACATCACTTCCTTGAGCATTCTATTTATTAACTGTTGTTGTTGTTAAAGATTCGCTACCTGGAACAAGAAGTTCCAAGTAGCACGGGCTATGGTGAGCCCGTAGATTTATTAACTACTCTGACACTCAAAAATTATTTCTAACGTCTCTGTGGCTCATCTGGGTACTACGTTTTCACCTGTGTCCCCTTGTTCGTGTCCCACCCGTGCTGAAGAGTTTGTCTTTGTCCACCCTGTCAATTCCCCAGAGAATTTTGTAGGTGGTTATCATGTCTCCCCTTACTCTTCTGTTTTCCAGGGACGCGAGGTTCAGCTCCTTTAGCCTTTCCTCGTTGCTCATTCCTTCAGTTCTGGGACATAGCCCATCCCTAGTAGCTCTGGGATGAGCCTCGTTTCAAACTTTTCCAGTTTCCTTGTGTTTCTTCAGGTGGGGACTCAATGATTGTGGAGCATACTTCAAGAGTACCCTAAAAGCCTCCTCACTTAGGTTTCTGAATAACTTTTGCCAGTGCAGAGTATGCTGCTGTTGTTATCCTTTATATATGTGCCTCAGGAGTTAGATTAGGTGTTACATCCACTCCCTGGTCTCATTCTCGAATCGTCATAGGTAGGCACTTCCCCTTCACTTTTGTACTGTCTCTTTGTTCTCCTATCACATAATCCCAATTCCATAACTTTACATTTGCTCGTGTTGAACTCCAGTAACCATTTATCTGACCATCCCTGCAACCTGTTCAAGTCCTCTTAGAGGAATCTATAATCCTCATCTGTCATAACTCTTCTCAGTAATTTTGGGGCATCTGCGAACATCGACATGAAAGATTCTACTCCTGTAAACATGTCATTTACGCAATTTAGAAACAGAATTAGTCCCAGCACCGACCCTTGAGGTACTCCACTCATTACTGTTCGCCGGTCCGACTTCTCGCCCTTTACCATTATTTTCTGGCTCCTTCCTGTTAGATACTCACCTAATTGTGCTGCGGGGTCCAGCTTTGTCTTTTGGTCCCGCCTCTCAACTGTCAATCAACTGGTGTACAGATTCCTGAGCCTACTGGGCTCTATCATATCTACATTTGAAACTGTGTATGGAGTCAGCCTCCACCACATCACTTTCTAGAGCATTCCATTTATTAACTACTCTGACACTAAAAAGAAAAATTTCTAACGTCTCTGTGGCTCATCTGGGTACTAAGTTTCCACCTGTGTCCCCATGTTCGTGTTCCACCCGCACTAAAGAGCTTGTCTTTGTCAACCCTGTCAATTCCCCAGAGAATTTTGTAGGTGGTTATCATGTCTCCCCTTACTCTTCTGTTTTCCAGGGATGTGAGGTTCAGTTCCCTTAGCCTTTCCTCGTAACTCATTCCTCTCAGTTCCGGGACCAGTCAGGTGGCATACCTCTGAATCTTCTCTAACTTCGTCTTGTGTTTAACTAGGTATGGACTCCAGGCTGGAGCTGCATAATCCAGGATTGGTCTTACATAAGTGGTATACAGGGTCCTGAACGATTCCTTACACAAGTTTCTAAAGGCAGTTCTTATATTGGCCAGTCTAGCATATGCCGCTGATGATATCCTTTTGATGTGGGCCTCTGAGGACAGGTTCGGCGTGATATCGACCCCCAGATCTTTCTCTCTATTTGACTCTTGTAGGATTTCACCTCCCAGATGGTACCTTGTGTTCAGCCTTCTGCTCCCTTCGCCTAATTTCATTACTTTACACTTTCAGAGTTGAACTTTAGCAGCCATTTTTTAGACCATTCCTCTAGTTTGTCCAGGTCGTCCTGTAGTCTCTGTCTATCTTCATCTGTTTTGATTCTTCTCATAATTTTTGCATCGTCTTCAAACATTGAGAGGAATGAGTCTATACCCTCAGGAAGGTCGTTTACAAGTACTAGAAACAGGATGGGCCGAGTACAGAGCCCTGTGGGACTCCTCCGCTGGTGACATCTCGCCACTCTGATGCCTCCCCCTTCACCGTTACTCGCTGTTTCCTATTGCTTAGATACTCCCTTATCCACTGGAGCACCTTACCTTTTACTCCTGCCTGCTGCTCCAACTTTTGTAACAGCCTTTTGTGAGGTACTGTGTCAAAGGCTTTCTGACTGTCCAAGAAAATGCAGTCTGCCCACCCTTCTCTTTCCTACCTAATTTGTGTTGCTTGGTCATAGAATTCTATTAGGCCTGTGAGGCACTATTTACCATCTCTAAACTCATGCTGGTGGTGTGTTACAAAGCTGTTTCCCTCCAGATGCTCTACGAGCCTTTTCCTCACAATCTTCTCCATCACCTTGCATTGTATACAAGTTAGGGAAACTGGCCTGTAGTTCAGTGCCTCTTGCTTGTCACCCTTTTTGTAAATTGGGACTGCATTAGCTGTCTTCCAGCTTTCCGAAGGTCTCCCGTTCCCAGTGACCTGTTATACACCAATAGAGAGTGGCACACTTAGTGCTTCTGCACCTTCTTTTAGAATCCAAGGTGAGATTCTGTTATCCCTAACAGCCTTTGACACATTCAGCTCCAACAGATTCCTTTTGACGTCATCACTAGTGAGGTAAATTTCCTCCAAGGTTGTTCGGTTTGCCTCCTCATTTAGTGCAGGGACCTCTCGTTCTCCTATTGTGAAGACCTCCTAGAATCTCCTGTTGAGTTCTTCACACACCTCTTTATCGTTCTCTGTGTATCTGTTCTCCCTTTCCCTCAGTTTCATCACTTGTTCCTTCACTGCTGTTTTCCTCCTGATGTGGCTGTGGAGCAGTTTTGGTTGGGTCTTAGCTTTACTCGCGATGTCATTTTTATTCTGCCTCTCTGCTTCTCTCCTCACTCTGATGTACTCATTTCTGGCCCTCTGGTATTTCTCCCTGCTCTCTGGTGTTCTGTTGTTCTTGTAGTTTCGCCATGTTCTTTTACTCAATTGCGTCACTGCTGCACATTCCTGGTTGAACCACGGATTCTTCTGTTGCTTTTCATTTTTCACTTTTTTTACTGGGATAAACCTGTCTGCAGCCTCCTGACACTTCTGAGTGACATAATCCATCATATCCTGTACAGTCTTTTCTCTAAGTTCTGTTTCCCCATGGTATTCCCATTAGGAAGTTCCTCATCTCGTCATATTTTCCTCTTTGGTAATTTAGTCTTTTTCCTTCCAATCCCATCCTTGGATAGGTTATCCCTACTTCTACAAGATAGTCAAATATCAATACACTGTGGTCACTCATTCCTATGGGGGCTTCATATTTGTCTTCCCTTATTTCTGAGCCACTTAAGGTGAAAATCAGGTCGAGTCTATCTGGTTCGTCATTTCCTCTCATTCTTGTGGGCCCCTTGACATGTTGGCTCAGAAAGTTCCTTGTACTCACTTCGAAAAGTTTAGATCTCCACGTGTCTTCACCTCCATGTGGGTCCCCATTCTCCCAGTCTATCTTTCCATGGTTGAAATCGCCATGATTAAGAGTCTGGATCCATTCCTGCAAGCAACTGAAGCTGCTCTCTCTATTATGTTAATGGTAGCCATGTTGTTTCTGTCGAACTCTTGTCTAGGTCTTCTGTCATTTAATGGAGGGTTGTAAATGACTGCCACTATTATCTTAGGTGCACCCATTGTCATAGTTCCTGTTATGTAATCTCCGAATCCGTCGCAGCCCGGAATTTCCATCTCTTCAAAGCTCCAGTCCTTCCATATCACCAAAGCCACTCTTCCTCCTCCTCTCCCATCTCTCTCTTTCCTTACTATATATAAAAGTCCTTTGGAAACACAGCATTTGTTATGACTCCTGACAATTTTGTTTCTGTGAGTCCTATTACATCTGGGTTTTCTTCTTGCACCCTTTCTGCCAGTTCACTTGCTTTGTTGGTAATCCCATCGATGTTTGAGTACATTACCTTGAAGCTCACTTTCCTATGTCCATTTTCACCCACCCTCCCCACTAGTGCAGGAAGCTGTTCATGGGCATTGCTGCTTGGGTAGGCTCATCCTCCTGTGGGTAGTTACCAGGGGTTCTGAGGGAGGTGGGTGGTGGGGGGAAGGAGGGGAAGGGGAGGATGGCTTAAAACTGGGGTGGGATGGAGGACTTAGTTCGTGTCTGGGCCGGCTTGGGGCAGGAGGAAGACCAGGGGGTGGAAGGGAAGGGGGTACTCGGGGTAGGGAGGGAGGATGAATTGTTTGGAATGGTGGAACTCCCCACCTATAGGGTGGTGAGTTGGGATGTTGCAGTCCCCTCTGGGTTCCCGAGGTGCTGGGTTGGGGTTCCACACTCCCCACTGATATTGCTGGGTTGGGGGTTGAGGTTCCCTGGCTCCCTTCCCTCAGCCTGCGCCTTTTCCTTGCATCTGCTGCCTGTATTATCTCTGTCCTGGTCATGTCCCTCTGAAGGAATACCTGTGTAATTTGTTACATATTTCAGTTTGCTCTTTTTTGCTAGTATGTCCTCTTTGATGCACTCGTTTTTGAGCACTACCTTGATCACCGGTCTTTGTCTTTGTTGTACTGGCCAATCCGGAAAAACTTTTCTATGTCTGTTTCAGCCCCTTCCAGACCTATCTCCTTTAGTATCCCTGCCACTGCAGCTTTGTCCTTAGACCTCCATTCTTTCCTTGTGGAACCCTCTTGTTCCTTAACACTTATCACTACTACAGCTCTTTTCCTTTCCAGTAACTGGCTCGTGCATCTAGCTGCCTCCTGTGAGGTTACTGCTTTCATTACAACTTCCTTGACTGTGGACATTGCTCCTGGGCTCTTCAGCATTTCAGCAAAGGTGGCACCCATTGTAGGGGTCCCTGCCATTGCTGCATCTCCTGGTACCTGGGGGTTGGTCCCCTGGGCCTCAGTCTGAGGAGATCCTTTTTTAAGGTTTTTTATCTCCTCTTGCGCTGCCTTTAGTTCATTCTGCAGTTTATTTATGAGTCCTCTCATGTCTTTCAGTTCTTCAGTGATTTCCCTCCATGCGCGAACAGTCATCTCCATGTATGACTCGTCCTGTTCCTCTCCTCCACCTGTGTTCTGTTTTCTTACCATCCTGCTTGATCCCTTTTCTTTTCCCTAGCGTTTGTTAGTCTACACTAACCTCAGTGTGTGTGTGTGTTTGTGTGTGTGTGTGTACTCACCTAGTTGTACTCACCTAGTTGTGTTTGCGGGGGTTGAGCTCTGGCTCTTTGGTCCCGCCTCTCAACCGTCAATCAACAGGTGTACAGATTCCTGAGCCTATCGTGCTCTGTCATATCCACACTTGAAACTGTGTATGGAGTCAGCCTCCACCACATCACTTCCTAATCACTGTGTGTGTGTGTGTGTGTGTGTGTGTGTGTGTGTGTGTGAGTGTGTGTGTGTGTGTGTGTGTGTGTGTGTGTGTGTGTGTGTGTGTGTGTGTGTGTGTGTGTGTGTGTGTGTGTGTGTGTGTGTGTGGGTGTGGGTGTGGGTGTGTGTGTTTGGGTGTGTGTGTGTGTGTGTGTGTGTGTGTGGGTGTGTGTGCGTGCGTGCGTGTGGGAGAGGGAGAGGAGGAGAGAGGGAGAGAGGGAAAGAAGGAGATATAGAGAGTGTGGGGAGTAGGAGTTGGGGGGAGGACAGTATTGGGTTAGTGAGATGGGGGGTAAGCGAGGGGGCGGATTATGAGTGAGGTCTTATCCCCTTTCCACGAAAGGTGTTAATCATTTCTAGCCTGACTGGATGTTTGTGTATGTACTCACCTAGTTGTGCTTGCGGGGGTTGAGCTCTGGCTCTTTGGTCCCGTCTCGCAACCGTCAATCAACAGGTGTATAGGTTCCTGAGCCTATTGGGCTCTATCATATCTACACTTGAAACTGTGTATGGAGTCAGCCTCCACCACATCACTTCCTAATCACGTGTGTGTGTGTGTGTGTGTGTGTGTGTGTGTGTGTGTGTGTGTGTGTGTGGTGTGTGTGGTGTGTGTGTGTGTGTGTGTGTGTGTGTGTGTGTGTGTGTGTGTGTGTGTGTGTGTGTGTGTGTGTGTGTGTGTGGTGTGGGTGTGGGTGTGTGTGTTTGGGTGTGTGTGTGTGTGTGTGTGTGTGTGTGTGTGTGGTGTGTGTGCGTGCGTGTGCGTGTGGGAGAGGGAGAGGAGGAGAGAGGGAGAGAGGGAAAGAAGGAGATATAGAGAGTGTGGGGAGTAGGAGTTGGGGGGAGGACAGTATTGGGTTAGTGAGATGGGGGGTAAGCGAGGGGCGGATTATGAGTGAGGTCTTATCCCCTTTCCACGAAAGGTGTTAATCATTTCTAGCCTGACTGGATGTTTGTGTATGTACTCACCTAGTTGTGCTTGCGGGGGTTGAGCTCTGGCTCTTTGGTCCCGTCTCGCAACCGTCAATCAACAGGTGTATAGGTTCCTGAGCCTATTGGGCTCTATCATATCTACACTTGAAACTGTGTATGGAGTCAGCCTCCACCACATTGCTTCCTAATGCATTCCATTTGTCAACCACTCTGACACTAAAAAGTTCTTTCTAATATCTCTGTGACTCATTTGGGCACTCAGTTTCCACCTGTGTCCCCTAGTGTGTGTGCCCCATGTGTTAAATAGCCTGTCTTTATCAACCCTGTCGATTCCCTTGAGAATCTTGAATGTGGTGATCATGTCCCCCTTAACACTTCTGTCTTCCAACGAAGTGAGGTTTAATTCCCGTAGTCTCTCCTCGTAGCTCATACCTCTCAACTCGGGTACTAGTCTGGTGGCAAACCTTTGAACCTTTTCCAGTTTAGTCTTATGCTTGACTAGATATGGACTCCATGCTGGAGCCGCATACTCCAGGATTGGTCTGACATATGTGGTATATAATGTTCTGAAAGATTCCTTACACAATTTTTTAAAGGCCGTTCTTATGTTAGACAACCTGGCATATGCTGCTGATGTTATCCTCTTGATATGAGCTTCAGGGGACAGGTCTGGCGTGATATCACCCCCAGGTCTTTCTCTCTCTCTGACTCTTGAAGTATCTCATCTCCCTAATGATACCTTGTATCTGGTCTCCTGCTTCCTACCCCTATCTTCATTACATTACATTTGCTTTGGTTAAACTCTAACAGCCATTTGTTCGACCATTACTGCAGCTTGTCCAGGTCTTCTTGAAGCATCAAGCTGTCCTCCTCGGTCTTAGACTTCTCATAATTTTGGCGTCGTCAGCAAACATTGAGAGGAATGAGTCTATACCCTCTGGGAGATCATTTACGTATATCAGAGACAGGATAGGTCCAAGCACAGAGCCCTGTGGGACTCCACTGGTGACTTCACGCCATTCTGAGGTCTCACCCTTCACTGTAACTCTCTGCTTCCTATTGCTTAGGTACTCCCTTATCCACTGGAGCGCCCTACCAGTTACTCCTGCCTGTTTTTCCAGCTTATGCATCAACCTTTTATGGGGTACTGTGTCAAAGGCTTTCCGACAGTCCAAAAAATGCAGTCAGCCCATCCTTCTCTTTCTTGCTTAATCTTTGTCACCTAATCGTAGAATTCTATCATGCCTGTAAGGAAAGATTTACCCCCTGAACCCATGTTGATGGGTTGTCACGAAGTCTCTTCAGATGTGTTACTAAGTTTTTTCTCACAATCTTCTCCATCACCTTGCATGGTATACAAGTTAAAGACTCTGGCCTGTAGTTCAGTGGCTCTTGTCTGTCACCCTTTTTGTATATTGGTACTACATTAGCAGTCTTCCATATTTCTGGTAGGTCCCCGTTTCCAGTGACCTACTATACACTATGGAGAGTGGCAAGCAAAGTGCTCCTGCACACTCTTTCAATACCTATGGTGAGATTCCGTCCGGCCCAACAGCTTTTCTCACATCCAGCTCCAATAGGTGCTTCCTGACCTCATCTCTTGTAATTTCGAACCTTCCAAGGTCACCTGGTTTGCTGCCACCTCTCCTAGCGCCGTGACTTCTCCCTGTTCTATTGGAAAGACCTCCTGGAACCTTTTGTTGAGTTCTTCACACACCTTTTGTCATTCTCTGTGTACCTGTCCTCACTAATCCTAAGTTTCATCACCTGTTCCTTCACTGTTGTCTTCCTCCTGATGTGACTGTAGTAGCTTTGGTTCGGTCTTGGCTTTATTACCTATATCATTTTCATACGTTTTCTCAGCTGCTCTTCTCACACTAACATACTTGTTCCTGGTTCTCTGGTATCTCTCTCTACTTTCTGGTGTTCTGTTATTATGGAAGTTCCTCCATGCCCTTTTGTTCAGCTCCTTTGCTTTCATACATTCCCTATTAAACCACGGATTCTTCCTTTGCTTCTCTGTTTTTTCCTGTCGGGCTGGGACACACATGCTTACAGCCTCCTGACACTTTTGGGTGACATAGTCTATCATGTCTTGTACGGACTTGGTTCCGAGTTCTGTGTCCCAATGTATATCCCATAGGAATTTATTCATCTCCTCATAGTTTCCCTTTCGGTACGCCAGCCCTTTGTTTCCCAGTTCTTTTTTGGGGGTGATATTTCCTAGCTCAACCAGGTACTCAAAGCTCAATACACTATGATCACTTATTCCCAAGGGGGCTTCCAACTTAACTTCCCTTATATCCGACTCATTTAGGGTAAATATCAGATCAAGCAAGGCTGGTTCATCCCCTCCTCTCATTCTTGTCGGTCGCTTGACGTGTTGACTTAGAAAGTTACTTGTTGCCCATCCAGCTGCTTAGGTCTCCATGTGTCTGGGCCTCCATGTGGGTCTCTGTTCCCAATCTATCTTCCCATGGTTGATGTCTCCCATGATTAGTAGTCTGGATCCGTTCCTGCTAGCCACAGAAGCTGCTCTCTCTATTATATTGATGGTGGCCAAGTTGTTTCTATCATATTCCTGTCTGGGTCTTCTGACATTCTGGGGGTTATATATGACTACTACTATAATGTTCTGTCCTCCAGTTGCTATGGTGCCTGATATGTAGTCACTGAAAAATTCAGTTCTGAATTACCATCTCTTCGAAACTCCAACCTTCTCTTAGTAGCAAAGCTACACCACCTCCTCCTCTCCTTCTCTCTCTTTCCTCACTACATAGTAGCCCTGTGGAAACACTGCGTTTGTTATAGCTTTCATTAGCTTTGTTTCTGTGAGTGCTATTATGTCTGGGTTTTCTTCTAGTGCCCATTCTCTGAGTTCACTTGTTTTATTTGTAATCCCATCTATGTTAGTGTACATTGCCTTGAAGCTCACTTTCTTCTGTTCATTTTCTTGTCCCTTTCTTGGCGATCATTCTGCTGGTGTGGAAGCTGTTCCGTGGGTGAGAAGATCTGTGAGGTGGTTTGCAGGGTCTCAGAGGATTTTGGGGTGGGGGTGGTGGTTTAAGGGAAGGGGGGACAGGTAGGGTGTGTTTAAGGAGCTAGGGGGGACATGGAGGATATGGGGTGAGGGGAGATGAGGGATAGGAAGATGGGATGAAGGGGGAGGGGAGACAGGGGGGGGGAAAGGTGGGAGGGGGGACATGATGGGAATGGGAAGGGGTGACAGGGTCAGAATGGGGGGGGGAGGGAGGGTTGGGTGGGGCAGGTAGGGAGGGGAAGGGAGGGTTTCTATGCAGAGGGGGTGGTGGTGTTGCCCTCCCCTCTGGTGTTGCTTGCATGCTGGTTTGGGTTCCCCTTTTGTCTTTGGGACTGTTGTGTTGGGGGCTGTGATTTCCTGGTTTGCTCGTCTCTCACTGCGCTTCTCCTTGCCTCTGCTACCCTGACTCTCTCCTCCTTCGTCCTGTCCCTCTGCAGGAATACTTTTTTCTATCCCTCCACCTGCTGCAGATGACTCTTCCTTTCGAGAATATCCTCTTCGTGGTTTCGTTTGTAAACACCACCTTTACAAGTCGGTTTCTGTCCTTGTTGTACCAGCCCAACCTGAAAACCTTCTCAATGTTTTGTTCAGCCCCTTTCCATCTGTAACCCCTTCAGTAGCCCATGTACTGCCTCTCTATCCTTGCTATTCCATTCTTGCCTGTTGGATCCTTCCTGTTCTTTGATGCCTATAACTACCACTGATCTTTTCTCTCCAGCAGCTGAGTGGTGCACCTTGCTACTTCCTGTGATGTAGCTGCTTGCATGGCTACCTCCCTCACTGTGGCCATTGCTTCTGAGCTCTTTTTCAGTATGTCTGCAAATGTTTCAAGTACAGAGGCATTTCCTTCCAATGTAACATTCCCACCTTCCCTTTGGATGATAATCTGATGATCAGTCTCTTTATTTTTCTCTGTGAGGGATTTGATCTCCTCCCTTGCTGATGTCAGCTCACTTTGCAGGTTGTTAATTGTAATCCTCATTTCCTGCATCTCCTTCCTGAATTCCTCCAGAGCTTGGGTTAACATTTCCTTCGTTTGGTCACTCTGGCTGTCCCTGTTGCGTCCTCCTGCCATTTTGCCCCTTGTCAAGAGAGAGAGCAAGAGAGGAGAGAGAGAGAGCAATAGAGCAAGAGAGAGAGCTAGAGAGAGCAGGAGAGCAAGAGAGAGAGAGAGAGAGAGAGAGAGAGAGAGAGAGAGAGAGAGGAGAGAGAGAGAGAGAGAGAGAGAGAGAGAGAGAGAGAGAGAGAGAGAGAGAGAGAGAGAGAGAGAGAGAGAGAGAGAAGAGAGAGAGAGAGAGAGAGAGAGAAGAGAGAGAGAACAAGAGAGCAGAGAGAGAGAGAGAGAGAGAGGGAGAGAGAGAGAGAGAGAGAGAGAGAGAGAGAGAGAGAGAGAGAGAGAGAGAGAGAGAGAGAGAGAGAGAGAGAGAAGAGAGAGAGAGAGAGAGAGAGAGATACAGAGAGAGAGAACGTGTGTGTGCGTGTGCGCGTGGGATGGGGGTTGTCTGCAGATTACGGCAGGTAAGAGAGGGTAAGAGAAGGGGTAAGAGAGGGGCGTGGATTATGAGTGAGGATTTTATCCCCTTTTCCACAAAAGGTGTTAATCCCTTCTAGCCTGACTGGACGTATGTGTGAGTGCGTGCGTGTACGTGTGTTTGTTTTTGCGTGTGGGTGCGTGTGTGCTTGCAAACGTATGTATGCGTGCGTGTGTGTGTGTGCGTGCGTGTGTTACGGGGTCCCGTAAAATGTCAACCGCTACCCAAATTGAGCCACTTTGATATTTTAAATGTGTGCTTAAACACACGTTTACCCACACACAGAACAAACACTCTACCCAAAATGAGCCACTTTGAGATTTTTTAAATATATATGCTATCCTGAACAAGAATTTGATAATATTTTACCTAGCACTGTACACCTGATTAATTGACCAGAGAGGGTACATACCAGTCTTCCTTTCCGCTCACACAACTAGATGAGTAATGATGATGTATGGTTGACGGTGTCCTCGTCGCCTTCCACTTGGTGATTCACTAAGTGCTAGTAGATTGATGATGGCGGTTCTTCTGTCTACACAAAGCTCTGGAGTCAGTCACTGTATCGTTGTGTTACAATTTACTAATTTACTTTACCACTGATCACAGTCACCACCCAACAAACACAATCAGGTAGTTCCACGGCGGGTTGTCCCACCTGGCCGTCAGGTCAGGTCGCTCCACCCGTCCTCCACACTATGCACCGGTGATGCCACTAGCTCCACTTTGGTTTTTCGCACTATCGCTAGCGATATGACTATGCTATGTAGCACCCTGCTACCTACACACTGCGAGACATACACACACTGTGTGTGTGTGTGTGTGTTTGTTTTTGCATGTGCGTGCGTGTCTGCTTGCAAACGTACCTGTGCGTGCGTGCGTTCGTGCGTGTGTGCGTGCGTGTGTTACGGGGGTCCCGTAATGTCAACTTCTACCCAAAATGAGCCACTATGAGATTTTAAATGTACATGATATCTAACAAGAATTTGATAATATTTTACCTCACTCTTTACACCTGAAGAATTGACCAGAGAGGGTACCTACCAGTCAGCCTCCCGCTCACACAACCAGGTGAATAATTACGATAGCTGGATGACGAAGTGATCCGTCGTCGCCTCCCACGTGGTGAATCACTAATCCAGTAGATTGATGATGGCGGTTCTTCTCTATCCAACACAAATCTCTGGAGTCAGTCACTGTATCGTGCGTCTGTTGTGTTACAGTTCACCAATTTACTGTACCACTGATCACTTACCCAATATGTAAACAAAGCCTCGTCGGCCCTTCCACGTGGCCTGTCTGGTGAATTCACTGCATAACACAAAGTTCTAGCGATAGCATTGTAATTTTCTTTCCTATTCGCGGCGGTTATACACTTTGTGATACCCCTACATCTGTGATCTGTCACTGTAGCCCAAATAAACCCAAAAATATTGGCGTTTAACGTAGCGCGTGACCCCCGCTACCCTCCCTTCATGGCTGGCTCGACTCGAATGTATGTGTGTACTCACCTAGTTGTGTTTGCGGGGTTGAGCTCTGGCTCTTTGGTCCCGCCTCTCAACCGTCAATCACAGGTACAGGTTCCTGAGCCTATTGGGTTCTATCATATCTACACTTGAAACTGTGTATGGAGTCAGCCTCCACCACATCACTTCCTAATGCATTCCATTTGTCAACCACTCTGACACTAAAAAAGTTCTTTCTAATATCTCTGTGGCTCATTTGGGCACTCAGTTTCCACCTGTGTCCCTAGTGCGTTAAATAGCCTGTCTTTATACCCTGTTGATTCCCTTGAGAATCTTGAATGTGGTGATCATGTCCCCCCTAACTCTTCTGTCTTCCAACGAAGTGAGGTTTAATTCCCGTAGTCTCTCCTCGTAGCTCATACCTCTCAGCTCGGGTACTAGTGGTGGCAAACCTTTGAACCTTTTCCAGTTTAGTCTTATGCTTGACTAGATATGGACTCCATGCTGGAGCCGCATACTCCAGGTCTGACATATGTGGTATATAATGTTCTGAAAGATTCCTTACACAAGTTTCTAAAGGCCGTTCTTATGTTAGCTAACCTGACATATGCTGCTGATGTTATTCTCATGATATGAGCTTCAGGGGACAGGTCTGGCGTGATATCAACCCCAGGTCTTTCTCTCTCTCTGACTCTTGAAGTATTCCATCTCCCAAATGATACCTTGTATCTGGTCTCCTGCTTCCTACCCCTATCTTCATTACATTACATTTGCTTGGGTTAAACTCTAACAACCATTTGTTCGACCATTCCTGCAGCTTGTCCAGGTCTTCTTGAAGCCTCACGCTGTCCTCCTCTTTCTTAATCCGTCTCATAATTTTGACGTCGTCAGCAAACATTGAGAGGAATGAGTCTATACCCGGAGATCATTTACGTATATCAGAAACAGGATAGGTCCGAGTACAGAGCTCTGTGGGACTCTACTGTTGACTTCACGCCAATCTGAGGTCTCACCCCTCATTGTAACTCTCTGCTTCCTATTCTTAGGTACTCCCTCATCCACTGGAGCGCCCTACCAGTCACTCCTGCCTGTTTCTCCAGCTTATGCATCAACCTTTTATGGGGTACTGTGTCAAAGGCTTCCGACAGTCCAAAAAAATGCAGTCCGCCCATCCTTCTCTTTCTTGCTTAATCTTTGTCACCTGATCGTAGAATTCTATTAAGCCTGTAAGGCAAGATTTACCCTCCCTGAACATAGGGTGATGTTGTCACGAAGTCACTTCTCTCCAGATGTGTTACTAGGTTTTCCTCCAATCTTCTCCATCACCTTGCATGGTTACAAGTTAAGGACACTGGCCTGTAGTTCAGTGCCTCATGTCTGTCACCCTTTTTGTATATTGGGACTACATTAGCAGTCTTCCATATTTCTGGTAGGTCTCCCGTTTCCAGTGACCTACTATACACTATGGTGAGTGGCAAGCAAAGTGCTCCTGCACACTCTTTCAACACATGGTGAATTCCATCCGGCCCAACAGCTTTTCACACGTCCAGCTCCAATAGGTGCTTCTTGACCTCATCTCTTGTAATTTCGAACCTATCCAAGGTCGCCTGGTTTGCTGCCACCTCTCCAGCGCCGTGACTTCTCCATGTTCTTTGTAAAGACCTCCTGGAACCTTTTGTTGAGTTCTTCACACACCTCTTTGGCATTCTCAGCTGTACCTGTCCTCCCTCGTCCTAAGTTTCATCACCTGTTCCTTCACTGTTGTCTTCCTCCTGATGTGACTATGTAGTAGCTTTGGTTCGGTCTTGGCTTTATTAGCTATATCATTTTCATACCTTTTCTTAGCTGCTCTTCTCACACTAACATACTCGTTCCTGGTTCTCTGGTATCTCTCTCTGCTTTCTGGTATTCTGTTATTACGGAAGTTTGTCCATGACCTTTTGTTCACCTCCTTTGCGTTCTTACATTCCATATTAAACCACGGATCTCTTTGCTTCTCTGTTTTTCCTGTCCGGCTGGGACAAACATGCTTACAGCCTCCTGACACTTTTGGGTGACATAGTCCATCTTGTCTTGTACAGACTTGGTTCTGAGTTCTGTGTCCCAATGTATATCCATTAGGAATTTATTCATCTCTCATAGTTTCCCTTTCGGTACGCCAGCCCTTTGTTTCCCGTTCTTTTTTGGGGTGATAATTCCTAGTTCAACTAGGTACTCAAAGTTCAATACACTATGATCACTCATTCCCAGGGGGCTTCCAACTTAACTTCATTTATATCCGAC
>NC_091207.1:13921140-14126533 GCF_040958095.1 Procambarus clarkii | reverse complement strand
GTAGCACCATTGTGTGTAACAATAAACAATTTTTTTTAACAAATAATGCACCAGTATGGTAAAACAAATCCTGTCAACTGTAAAAATATTGATGCAGTTATTTAAATAAAAAAATATAATGAAAGAAATATTACTGATTTATTTTTATCCTATCTTTTTGTACTGTACAGTATATCCAAGGAAGTGAAAAATTGAGACATAATGCGCAATTTAATGAATGATTAAAAAATGATTAGCATGGATTAGCAGTTCAAAAGAAATAGGACTATTACATTTCAACATGAGATCTTAATTATCCATGGTTAAGATGATTTAATAAGGATATTACAGTATTTGTAATAATACAAACTATAATTTAAAATCTTTATTACTGATTTTTTTTATTAAGAAGATTAGGTATACACAGCAATGTGCTGCTACCCTATTCTATATGGAATATTACACAATGTAGATAAAAAACTAGCTATAAGTTTATCTAATACTCCCATCTCACAGGATGGTTAGACATACATGGAATCAAGGTAGAAAATACCAGCCTCAATTCAAAAAACAAATCAACTCTGACTAAACAACACTTCACGATTTTCACAAGAGGTTGCTGAATCATGGAAACATTATATTATATTTCTCTTACCAGTTTCTACAAGACTCCTCTCAAACAATGTATTTTTTACATATTTAGGTATACACAGCACTGTGCTGCTTCCCTATTCTGTATGAAGGACCACACAGTGTAGATCAAAAACCAGCTACAAGCTCATCCAACATCCTCACCTCACAGGATGGCCAGTCATACATGGAATCTGGAGAGAACAAAATACAAAATAGGTCACTAGATAGTTAGTGGCCCTTGGGTAAATTCAGTAAATATATACAATAATTGTCAGCGCATCTTCCGAGCAACAAGGACAGCTACACAGTATCTCTTAGAATTACGTAGGTAAACACCAAATGTAACATATTTGTTTGCTACAATGTCGGTTCCTCCTGTAGAAATTGAAAAAACATAGTTTTACTACGAAATATACTAATTTTATAAGAAAATTCGACGTAAATAGGAGGCAGTAGCACTCCGATAAGCCAGAGCTAAATCTTCAATATGAAGAATGTTGCCTGCTCTCTGATTGGCCAAACGAAACACAGTAGACACCTCTATCGGCATGCAGGTGAACCAGACCCAGCACCCAAATATCTTCCTAAGTGGGCCTACATGAATTGCACCTAAGAATCTTCTTAAGGCATACTTAGGAACCTTCGTAGCAAACCTACTTACGAAGACATACATGGAGCTTCGTAAATCTAGGTCCAGGCTTCCACCTCACGGGTGAAAACCTGTCCACTTGGGTCGTTGGGATTGCTGGCCTGACCGCCAGTGGGTCTAGACGTGGTCGCCAAGCGCTCCCCAGTCGCTACTAGGCATTCCGTGTGGGAGGGTGTTGTTGTTGTTGCGTCGGCGCCATGGGGACCCCCTCCCCCCCCTATTATCTACTCTGAGACCGTGGGTCTGGAATTTTCTGGACGTGCGTCTTACCTAGCCCTTGAGATTGTTCTGTTGGATATGCTGCGTGTGCATGTTGCCGATATGTATGGGCTCCAACTGCTGTCCACCCATCGGGCACTTGTTAAGTTTAACTCCGCTGCTGTCTATAGAGACTTTGTAGCCCGTTACGATGGGCGCTCTCTTCCTCTCCCTGGGGACGGTGGTACTGTCACTAACTCTTACCGGTGCTGCTTGGTGACGTATGTGGCCATGGTGTGCCGTTTGAATTCATGGAGGCTTTGCTTCGACGGTATTTTAGCCAGTTTGGAACTGTCGTTTCCATCCGGATGAAATCCGTCTCTGCCGGCAGGTGGCGTAGTGTCTCATGTGGGACCCGGCCTGCGGCTCAAGTCTCCTGTTCCCTCCGCGGTGACCTTGATGGGCTACCCTATGCGGGCGTTCTACGCAGGACAGCCTCGACAATGTTTTCGTTGTGACATTGAGGGGCATCTGGCAGCTGATTGCACTGGGGTTGCGGCTGCACCTGTTAATTTGTTCCGGGACGAAGATTTTCTCCCAGTTGGTGGAGCAGGACCTGTCGCCTCGTGATGGAGTGGGTAGGGAGGTTTCCCTGCCGCCTGCTGACCCGGTGGTGGCTGTTGGCCCGGCATGTGTGGACGGTGGTGTGCACGACGAGGTGGTGGTGTGTGCGGCTCCACCCCCGCAGTTTGTCTCGTTGCTTCCCACGGCTTCTGCACCTCTGTTACCTTTGACGTCTCTGCAGGCTCCCTCACCTGTGCTTGACCCTTCCCCTCCTGCGGCCGTGTCTGTTCCTTTTCCTGTCTCCTCTGTGGGTGGCGGTCTCGTTCCCCCGTGTTGTTGAGGCTGACATTCTGCGGGGTCGTGCTACCCCAGTTGGGGGGCAGCCTATCGCTGGCTCTTCTCGGCTGCCTCCTGCAGGGGGTGACAGCTCCGATGATCAATGGCCTGTCCTCAAGCGTTCACGTACGGATGCGGGTGCTTCGCCGTCTCGTTCGTGGGCAGAGGAATGTGAGGATGAGGCGAGTGTTGATGTTTCTTCTGAGAGCTGTTTCTCTGTGGAGTGCGAGGATGATGTGCTGGTGCTGGTGTGGGTCCGGTGGATGGTGTGGGCCCTAGTGTAGTTCCTGCTGTGGGGGTGGGGGCCGGTGTGGAGCCGGTACCTCTTGCTTCGGGTGCGTCGCCCGCGTCGGATGGTTCCGGTTCCCCATGGGAGGGTAGTTCCCCCTTGCGAAGTGGAGAGTGGACGTGGCGACCTGGTGATGGTATTGAAGAAAGCTGCACTCTCTAAGGGCTCCGTGCCCCCTCCCCGGTCCCCTTTTTCGTCGGCGGCGGTTCTGCCGCCCCACATGTCTCCGGCCATTTCTTCTGTGTCTTCTGCTTTGTCGGGGCGGTGTTGTCGCCTTGGCAGCCTCCGCCCGCTGTTCTGGTGTCTCCTGCTTCCTCGGCGGCAGTGTTCCTGCCCCCCAAGTCGGGTTCTTCGTCTTCGGTGTACCGTGGTTGGGGGCGCCCGCTTCCGCCGGATGTGGTGATCCCCGAGTATAAGGAGTACCCGCGGTGTCGTAAGGGCCGTTCCCCTACTGAACTGGAGTATTTAATATGGAAGGCTTATAAGCGGAAGTATCCGTCGTGGAAGTTTCCTGAGAAATATCCTCCTTGTTGACTGTTGCGTGTTGTGGGGTTGCTTGCGCCTGGGTGCGTGTGTGTGGTGGTGGGGTTGCATGTGTGTGTCTGGGTCGGGGGGGTTTGTTTTCCGGTTCCTGCGTGTTCCATTTTTTTTCCCCCTATGGTTTGATAGTGTGGGGTTTGCGTATGTTTGTGTGTTCGTGTCTTTCTATATATGTTCTGTATGGTTGGGTGTGGTTTTATACTTCTGGCTCTGTGTGTGGTATGCGTACCTGGTTGTGTTACTGTGCTGCTGTAGTGGTGTGTTTAGTGTGGTGGTGGTTTATATTATGTACTTGTGTTCTTATGACCTTTTGGTCGTTTGCATGTTTTTTTGTGCTTTTTTTTGGTACTTACGGTTCCCTGTTTGGTTCTGTTTTCTGTTATTAATGCCTTGTGTCGTATACTGCTCTTAGTTTCTTATGTGCCCGTGATGAAGTTTGTTATATGCTTGTATCATGTGTATTTCTCTTTTGATTCTTCGTGAATTTCTCCTTTGATTATTCTTGTATTTGGGTTCTTTGACTGCTGTATTACTGTATTCTGTGTATCATATATGTACTCATCTACATGGAATACTTCGAAACTGTTCTTCTTCCTTCTATTGATACTCGTCCTTCTCTCTGGTTTCGCTATGTTGATGACATTTTTGCTTTATGGCCTCATGACCTTAGTCTTTTCCAGCCTTACCTTTCCTCGCTTAACAATCTGGTTCTTTCTATCCATTTCAAAGTTGAGTGGTAATCTAATTCCCTCCTTCCTTTTCTTGACGTTCACGTTCACAGCTCTGTGTCCGGGTTCTCTCTCTCTGTCTACCGCAAACCCATGCATAGTGGCATGTACATTCACTTCTTTTCCTACCATCCTCCTTCTGTTAAGAAAAGTGTCCTCGTCTCTCTCTTCCTCCGCGCTCTACGCCTCAGCGACTCTCAGTTTCTTGATTCCGAAATTGCCTTTATATACAAATCATTCTCTCGCCTTGGTTACCCTTTGCATTTCATCAACTGTGCCTACTCTCAAGCAAAACGCAATTTCTTTCATCCTAAACCTGCTTCCAATACTAGTAGCACTGTACTATGCCTTCCCTTCATATCTGAAGTCAAAACTTTTAACAATACCTTTCGTCCTCGTGACATTAAACTCGCCTTTCGACAAACTAACACACTTCGTAGCAATTTAGTTCACACTGCTCCTCCTGCTTCTAATGCTGTTGGTGTCTACTCTATTTCCTGTTCGTATTGTCCTCTCCAATACTTTGGCGAAACTGGCCGTACACTGAATGACAGACTTAAAGAACACAAGAGAAGTGTTAAGTCTGCAGACACTAACAATGCTCTCTTCTGTCATGTGAGGGATTCCAATCATCCTATTGATTGGTCTTCCTCCAAAATAATCTTTCCTGCCTCTACACAGACGCCGTCTTGTTGAATCGGCTCTAATACACAATGTACCCAACATGAACTTGAGTCCTGGCTTTGTTGCTGTGGACTCTTCCCTTTCACAGTATATACTTAAATGCTCTAATCTTTCTAACAAACGTGACCTAACATAAGCTTACCCTTCCATTTTCTTGCTTTCTCTTTCTTTTTCTTTCTCCCTTCTCTCTTTTCTGTTCATTGTTTTCTTTACTATCCTCTTCTTATTCCTATTACTATATCCTCATTCGGTGCTTATAATAGGAACTGCCTCGTATGGGCCAATAGGCCCTTTGCAGTTCTTATTCCTACTACTATCTCCTCTACTACACTTTGCTCCTCACCTCTCTCTAGCCTATTTATTGCCTGCATCTACTTCCTCATCACCACGGGAGACATCTCCCGTCACACAGGGTGCAGTTGCACCTCCACAGATCTCCAGTATGGCTCAAAACGGACACCACTTACGGGCTATTCATGCCTGTGTTACCTTTTGGGTGGCTTAATCTTTATCAATCATTAACCATTTGGTCCACCATTTGGTCCTGGTGACATTTCCCGTCACGCAGGGTGCAGTCGCGCCTCCACAGATCTCCAGTATCATCTCTTGATACTGGTAATGGCTCAAAAGAGCCACCACTTACGGGCTATTCATGCCCGTGCCACCTCTTGGGTGGCTTAATCTTCATCAATCAATCAATCAATCAATCAATTCCTCATCACAATCGACTTGAGAATGGTCCAGGACGGACCGAAACGTCGTCGTCCCTTCACCTTCTAGTGTGTGGTCTGGTCAACAAAATATGTACTCATGGTTTTTGTGTATGTTATTCTGTTTGTACTGTGGTTTTCTTTTATAAAAAAAAAACTTGGGTCGTTGGCTCCTTCTAGTGATTAATTACCATAAAAGGGTAACCGACGGGAACTTATTTCGAATTATTTTGAAGTGTGGTGTTATGAATCGGACTCGAGCTTTTGGGAACAGACTTAATTTACACATAAGCATGCAAGGCGTTGCAGAACATGAAAAGTGGGACAATAGGATTGCAGGTTTGAACTAAACGACCGTTCCTAGAACAGTAACAATTTATTTAACACAAAACTAGAACTACTGCAACAACGAGTTTGCGTTACTTTGCTGTCTCCCCAGTGGCACATTTAGCAACAGCTATTCAACAGCCTAGTGGACCAACAGAATTCACAGAATCCTTTCCATCGTCGCTGACTGAATAATGACACTAACTGAACAGAGTGGTGCCCACTGGTGATGCAAGCTTGCAATCAATATATGTCACGGCCCTCACGGTGAACAATGCTTGTTACGGACCCGAGTCCACCATCGGAGCACGGAGCAGTGATGACAACGCCATCTGTGAGTCCGATCCCGAAACCCCCTCCAAATGGACGATGCCATCTAGTGAGGACGGGATATACCGGCCACAGGTGCTGGATTCCCGTCTTAATCAGTTCATAACATAGCCGCTGCTGACCTCTGGTGAGGTGGCGCTTAGACAGCAACGCCATCTATGGAATGAAGAGGTGGGCGTTTGTGTCTAAGCCTGTAAGAGAGGTTCCCTAGTCGCATTACTAATGACGTGTCTGATTACAGAGTCGACTTGGGACTGCTGTATTGGACGATGGATCAGTCTACCCAAGGCAGCCAAGGTCTCTTCACGAGTCTGCTGAAGAAGCTGTGAGTCATCCCCGGACAAACTCTGCTGAGAGTGTTAGCCTGCCTGTGACATGGCAGTATCAGGAATCGCCTTATCCGGGGCTGGCTGGTGGAAGAGACTAGCCACTGTGGTGCTTTGTGAGGCGAGTGATCAGCGGGATCACACGAGGCTCCTGCCTAGGGCTCGCAACCCTAGTATCGGTCGTGGAGTGGCCTACACAGCGGAGCTGATTGGAACCTGCCAGCTACAGGCTGGATTGTGGTTGAAGGCCTCCACGACGGAGCACCCAGTGGAACTGTGATTTGGCTGGCCTGTGGCCAGGGTAGATTCGCCAAGAGAATCATAGAGGATTCATCGTGGGCCACGGAGGAAGGAACCAGGGCTACCCAAAGTGTGCACCATGGAGCATCCAGTGTCTTCGGAGGAAGACAACTCTGTACATTATAGTGTATTTATAACCCCTGTGTGACTGTTATATATTTATTTATGGTGGTGGTGAAATTATATATATAAATCAGAACATTTGTATCCCTCCCCCTTTAATTTAACTTGCGTTACGGAACACATCCCTTGAAAGCCTCAACTAACTTGGGGCCGGATTCCCAAACTCTAATAACACCAGAGAAGAACCCGGTTGCGTCCCAGTAGGGCCGTAACAATACTATAATCACAAAACTTGGATGACTCTCGCCGCGCTTCCCAGCGAGGTACCAAGTAACTAGGCGGGTGATCCAACACTGATGACCCTCTATAAAAATCTTATGTTAACACTTGTCTCTCAAGATCCAAACTATAATAAAAAGTTACACTAATTGAATTCAAAACAATTACGTTAATCGACCGTCCACAGCGGTCAGCAACAAATCAATTTACGCTAACACAATCGTGTCTCTACGACACTCAAATGACAACAATAACTCGAAAGCCCTTTAATTACATCACACTTAAGACGTCAAGCATTCAGTGAGTAATTCCCAATTAGTTACTGTCACCCCAACAGTCTTTTAATTCAGACGAGTATTGATAGACGCTGCTGTCACCCAACTGACAGGTGTCTTTCCTGTCTTACGACAAAAGTACTTTAACGAGGGTTCTATTACTCTACTACACAAGGCTACACAACACCCTGTATAAACAACATCAACACTGTGTAATTCACCAAGTGGCGGGTGCTAATTCCCTTTAATCAGCTACTCTAGTGCTTAATCCCCTACCCGCAGACAGATACGATCAGTCCAACGAATTATGACAGCTCAATTGACTTCGACCATGACAGGACAGGCAACCCCTTACGTTAATCAATCACTTAATTAACGACGGCTCGTTAATTCGTTAACACTACGTTAGTCGTCCTTTCGACACTTCCTCACCACTGCGTGAACTCACTGTGACTGTTGCAATAACACAAATTAGAAAGGTGTGTTCAACTAACTGTCGCACGGACAGGTAACTACACCCACAAGTTTACGTTATTCACAACGCTGTTTAACAACACAGCACTGCCTTCGTTAAGCAATCATGTCCCCCAGTGACGTTAATGACTTTAATTCTCACGGAATCCTTCACAGTACACAACGCATTACACCTAGGACACATATGTCGTCAGTTCACAACACGGTACAACTTTGCCGCCCACGGCAACTTGCAAAACACTTCATCAGTAAATTATGTCAATAATAATTCACGCCCCTAACACAACACAACAGTATAACAAAGCGCTTAGCCAAAATATAATATAAAATTACCAATTACCAAGGGAAATCTCCCGTTACACACTTCACTGCCGGAACAGGAACGCTCTGCAAAGAATTTACATACACAACACAATAGAGAAATGGAATGCAATAAAATCACTTTTCTCCATCCTTGGAGATACAGTAAAATAAATGACAACTCCACACAACTGAATGTGTCTCTAATTGTGTCGTTACACACGTCCTCCCTCACAGTTGGGCCAACTCCTCAACTTGACTGACGTTAGAACAGGTGTAACTCACCCATCTCCAATTCCCATCACCTCACTAGATGTTAAAAGGGACAATGGCAAGACGGGACACTGGGTGCGAAGCCAGATTCAGAGTTTACCACACCAAAAACAGAAAACAGGTACTTACCCCATCTTCACCGACCGATCCCATTCTCACACAATCATACGAACCCCCCCACTTGCTGCTGCTGTAGGTGGCGGAGTGGGCATCTCCCACTCTGTTCTCGTGGTCGGCTGGACCACGGGGTGGTGGTGGCAGGTACCCTCGTCAGCCTAGGGTAGGCACGAGGTGAGGCGAGACACGGAGGCGGCTGATACACGGAGGTTGATTAAGACGGAGGAAGATAGTAGGAGGCTACAAGATGACGTAGACAATCTGAAGGAATGGTCCAACAAATAGCTACTAAAGTTCAACCCTAGTAAATGTAAAGTAATGAAACTAGGCGGAGGAAACAGGAGACCAGACACAGGATACCGAATGGGAGGTGACGTCCTTTGTGAAACGGACAGAGAGAAAGATCTAGGAGTTGATATCACACCAAACCTGTCTCCCAAAGCCAACATAAAAATAATAACATCGGTGGCGTATGCAAGGCTGGCTAACATCAGAACTGTCTTCAAGAACCTGTGCAAGGAATCATTCAGAACCTTATAGACCACATATGTTATACCAATCCTGGAGTATTCCGCCCCAGCATGGAGGCCGTACCCTGTCAAGCACAAGACGAAGCTTGAAAAAGTTCAGAGGTATGCCACTAAGCTAGTCCCAGAACTAAGAGGCATGAGTTACGAGGACAGGCTGCATGAAATGCACTTCACGACACTGGAAGACAAAAGAGTAAGGGGAGACATGTTCACTACCTACAAAATCCTCAGGAGTATTTACAGGGTAGACAAGGATAGACTATTCAACACTGGTGGTATGCGAACAAGGGGACATAGGTGGAAACTGAGTACCCAGATAAGCCACAGGGACGTTAGAAAGAACTTTTTCAGTATCAAAGTAGTTAACAGGTGGAATGCATTAGGCAGTGATGTGGTGGAGGCTGACTCCATACACAGTTTAAGGGGGCATATCGAAAAATATCGTTATAAATGAAAATTGTTCAATTTGCTTATAAATTTTTTTATGAAATGGTTATAGAAAGGGTTGCAACTGGTCCAAGTTTCACCATCACACCCTAAACAGAAAAGGAGAAAAAAAATACACAACGTATTATGCAACGAATGTTCAACATTCTCAAATAATCTCAGGGAACACATGTGTCAACTAAAATGTCTACTATGTGCTGTAGAAGCACAAACTCTTGTAATAATTGTAATATGTATGTTCAATATATTTATATTTAAATTTTTTTTTTCTTTTTATTTTTTTTTTATTTTTTTTTTTTTGCCAATTTTTTTTCTCGTTTGTTATAAAGGGATTTGCATGAGACTTGCACACCTTGCTCAATGGATGCCTATCTGCAAGGGTGCCAATTATGAACGAAATCTGTCGAAGTCAAGCTCAGCTACAGGTGGCCGAACTTGGATCTTTATTTTACTCTGGAAAGTAATTTACACCTTCAAACTACTTCAGAGCTTTCATTTATTAATCAATTTACATGCAAATTACACCTTATATGTAGCGTTTGTGCTTCTACAGACTCTAGTAGACATTTTAGTCCAAAGTCTATTTGTTGACTTTATAAAAATTTATAAATATCATATATTGCATATTTTTTTAGTAGGGTAACTTTGAAAAATTATATTATTGCACTAAACACTTTTTTGATAAAACTGATCACTAGAATCCTTTATTATGTGCTTAATTTAATATCTGAGTGTTATAGAAATGATTTTAGTTGACACATGTGTTCCCTGAAACTATTTGAAAATTCGTTGCATAATTCGTTGTTTATTTTTTTTCTGCTTTTCTGTTTAGGGTGTGATGATGAAACTAGGACCAGCTGCAGCCCTTTCTATAACCATTTCATAAAAAAATTATAAGCAAATTGAACCACTTTTAATTTTACACCGATATGCCCCCTTAAAATGTAAATATGATAGAGCCCAGTAGGCTCAGGAATCTGTGCACCAGTTGATTGACGGTTGAGAGTCGGGACCAAAGAGCCAAAGCTCAATCCCCACAAGCACAATTAGGCGAGTACTCACCTTCTCTCTCTCTCTCTCTCTCTCTCTCTCTCTCCCTCTCTCTCTCTCTCTCTCTCTCTCTCTCTCTCTCTCTCTCTCTCTCTCTCTCTCCCTCTCCCTCTCCCTCTCTCTCTCTCTCTCTCTCTCTCTCTCTCTCTCTCTCTCTCTCTCTCTCTCTCTCCCTCTCTCTCTCTCTCTCTCTCTCTCTCTCTCTCTCTCTCTCTCTCTCTCTCTCTCTCTCTCTCTCTCTCTCTCTCTCTCTCTCTCTCTCTCTCTCTCTCTCTCTCTCTCTCTCTCTCTCTCTCCCTCTCTCCCTCTCTCTCTCTCTCTCTCTCTCTCTCTCTCTCTCTCTCTCTCTCTCTCTCTCTCTCTCTCTCTCTCTCTCTCTCTCTCTCTCTCTCTCTCCCTCTCTCCCTCTCTCTCTCTCTCTCTCTCTCCCTCTCTCCCTCTCTCTCTCTCTCTCTCTCTCCCTCTCTCCCTCTCTCTCTCTCTCTCTCTCTCTCTCTCTCTCTCTCTCTCTCTCCCTCTCTCTCTCTCTCTCTCTCTCTCTCTCTCTCTCTCTCTCTCTCTCTCTCTCTCTCTCTCTCTCTCTCTCTCTCTCTCTCTCTCTCATAGGGTAAAATATGACAGGGAGATAAAAATGGCAGGAATAAACTCAGAGGAAGGGGGAGGGACAGGATGCCGGGATTAGGGAAACAATCGAATAAATGGGGAGTCAATTCAGGGAAAAACTGAGGGATATGAGTGAGAAAGTAACCAACCTGCAGGATGAGCTGAAGGCAGCAAAGGAGGAAATAAGAAGCCTGAAAGAGAATAATACTCAGTACCAGACAAACCATCCCTCCGGGAGAAGGTAATCTTCCTGTAGAGGGGTCTTCTGTAATTCAACCCTCATTTGCAGACTTGTTTAAAAAGAGCCCTGAAGATAGGTCTGTAGTATGGGAAGTTGCCATGGAAGTGACTTCTTCTCAGGAAGCAGCTAGATGTACTACCCAGCTGATAGAGCAAAAAAGAGCAGTAGTAGCAGTAGTAGTAGGCATTAAGGAGCAAACAGGGAACATTCCAGCGGAGTGAAGAGACAAGAACGAAAAAGCAATTAATGAAATCCTTAAATAGGTAAAGATGGAGAAAGCTGACCAGAATATTGAAAAGGTTTTAATGCTTGGACAGTACAACAAGCACAGAAACCGATTGATAAAGGTGGTATTCACGAGCGAGAGCACAAAAGAGGACTTGTTAGCAAGGAAGAGCAGACTAGTAAATGAACTGAAGTTCAAAAACGTATTCCTGCAGACGGATATGACAAGGGACAAGAGAATGAGGTCAGGTGACTCAACGTAAATTGCTGCACAGCCACATCTGGAAGAAAACAACAGTAAAAGAAGAAGTAATGAAATTGAGGGTAGGGGCAGACAGATTCACTACAAACGACAAAGAAGTGGGTGAAGAACTGAATATAAAATTTCAGGAGGTCTTCACATTAGAGCAAGGAGAAGTTCCAGAGATAAGAGAAGGAATAGGTAACCAGGAACCACTAGAAGAGTTTAAGATTGCCAGTGGGGATGTAAGGAAGATTTTTGCTAGAATTGGATGTGACAAAGGCTATAGGCCCAGATGGAATCTTCCCTTGGATACAAACGGAAGGAGCTGAAGCACTGTGCCTGCCACTCTAGATAGTGTATAACAAATCACTGGAAACAGAACTGCCAAAAATTTGGAAGACGGCTAATGTAGTCCTGATATACAAGAAGTGGGATAAACAGGAGGCACTGACCTACAGGCAAGTGTCCCTAACTAACATACCATGCAAGCTGATGGAGAAGATTGTGCGAAAAAAGCTAGTGGAACATCTGGAGCGAAAGAACTTCGTAACACAGAATCAACATGGTTTCATGGATGGCAAGTCCTGCCTCACAGGATTAATTGAATTCTACAACCAGGTAACAATAAATTAGGTAAGAAAGAGAAGGGTGGGCAGACTGCATATTTTTGGATTGCCAGAAAGCCTTTGACACAGTACCTTACAAGAGGCTAGTGAAAAAGCTGGAGATGCTGGAAGGAGTGAAATGAAGGTACTCCATTGGATAAGGGAGTACCTAAGCAACAGAAGACAGTGAGTCACTGTGAGAGGCGAGGAGTCACCAGTGGAGTCCCGCAGGGTTCAGTCCTTGGACCTATACTGTTTCTGATAAATGTAAATGTTCTCCTAGAGGGTATAGAATCGTTCATCTCATTGTTTGCTGATGCCAAAATTATGAGGAGGATTAAAACAGAAGAAGATAGTATGAGGCTACAAGATGACCTAGACAGACTGAACGAATGGTCCATCAAATGGCTACTAAAGTTCAACCAGAGTATATGTAAGGTAATGAAAATAGGCGGTGGAAACAGGAGGCCAGACACATGATACAAAATGGGAGAGGAATTAATTCATGAAACGGACAGAGAGAAAGATCTAGGAGTTGATATGACACCAAACCTGTCTCCTGAAGCCCACATAAAAAAATTACATCTGCAGCATACACAAGGCTGGCTAACATTAGAACAGCCTTCAGGAACCTGTGTAAGAAATCATTCAGAACCTTACACACATGTAAGACCAATCTTGGAGTATGTGGCCCCAGCATGGAGCCCGTCCCTTGTCAAGCACAAGAAGAAGCAGGAAAAAGTTCAGAGGTATGCCACTTGGCTAGTCCCAGAACTAAGAGGCATGAGTTACGTGGAAAAGCTGCGTGAAATGCACCTCACGACACTAGAAGACAGAAAAGTAAGGGGGAAACATGATCACTACCTACAAAATTCTCAGTGGAATTGACTGGATAGATAAGGAGAAACTGTATAACATTGGTGGTATGCACACAGGGGGACACAGGTGAAAATTGAGTACCAAAATGAGCCAAATGAACGTTAGAAAGAATTTTTTCAGTGTTAGAGTAGTTAACAGATGGAATGCATTAGGCAGTGATGTGGTGGAGGCTGACTCCATGCACAGTTTCAATTGTAGAATCTGTTCACCAGTTGATTGACAGTTGAGAGGCGGGACCAAAGAGCCAGAGCTATGTTACTTATCCCTATTTAATGGATACTCACATTTTATTAACGGAATATATAATTTATTATGTTTTGCTTCTTGCTTGAAGGCATGTGTATATACTTTTGAAATTGTCTTACTATTTGGTAACATAGAGGAGTATGGTGCGCGATATCGTCACAGGTACGGGACTGTGAGGTCCGGGTCTACTTCTTCATAGATCACATGAAAAGCTTGTATTTGTATAGTTGCCAGTTGCTTCCTCTTTATTATTCTGTATAAATATATTTGTTTTATATGAAATATATTACCTGTGTTAATTAATTTTAACATTACCATTTATATTTAAGTGTTCTTATGTTTGCCTTAGCACAGTTATGTTGACGCAGTAGAGTTTATTATCGGGAGTGCTGCCTTTTTATATTATAGTAGCTTATTGTGCCATCCAGTTTATTGTGATTATATAATTGAGATACTGATTGAAATATATTATATAGAATTTTTATGTACGTGATTTATTTAGCAACCTGGTGAAATATTAATAATAATTCGTGTATGGTACTTCTGATAAGACACCCTGGTTGAACGCATTAGAAACAGGGCTTATTTTGATTACCCCTAGACAACATATATTCTTGTCCCCGAATTAAATTCTCGTAAATTCTAGTTCAACGAGCGGTGTGAACCAGAGGTAACACATATTGTGGTGGCCTATGTCCGGGAGAATATTGTTTCCCACATTTTAACCTATAACTGGGAGATTTCCCACAGTTTATAAAATTGTATTAATCTAGCCCTGACTTCCAAGTAACAAGTGTGACCTAGGAAAAATTTGTGACAGTGTTTTCATGCCAGTGAAAAGTGTTCACACTATACCCATGCTTCACGACTTTGGAGGTAAGTCATCATATATATTTTAGCTTGCGCAGTGATGCCAAGGAAATTTTCAGTCAATTAAGTGAAGTGTGTAGTGTAGTGCCACTCTGTTTAAAATTATTTATGAGAAAATGCCAAGTGTTAGTCAACAATGGAGGAGCAAGTTGAATCGTTGTTGGCTAAACCTGACTTTGTGGGAATTAAAAGCCTAACAAAGTCTGCCTTAATCAATATGGCAACTAACTTGGAGTTAACCGCCCACAATAGAATGAATAAAGCACAGATTGTGAGAGTCATAGTGACCCATCTAGTAGAAGATGGTAAACTAGGGGAAGAATTTCTGAATGAGGTATGTGAAGGGACAAGTGAGCAGATTGCTTTAAACTTTAAAAAGGGGGCATTAGGTTACAAATTGCCCAAATATGTAATAATTGAAAACTCGTTCGATTTCAATCAAAGTTTTTTGACAAGTTGTATATGAAAAGTGTTTCATATGGTCCAGGTTTCAGCATCGTAGCATAAATAGGAAGGGAGAAAAAATTATTGAAGTAGGTGTCAAAATTATTCCAAAATGGTCAAAAACGATTATCAAACAAAAGTGTCAACTGAAATCATATCTATGACTCTTTGCTATCACAATAGCATATATTAAACAAATATTATAATTAGTTTAATTGGAAAAAAAATTAGTTAAAAAAAAAATATATATATATTTTTTTTTTATCGGACGATTTGCACGAAACTTATACACCTGACTGCACGTAAGCCTATCTGTAAGGTTGCCAATTTTGGAGAAAAGTGGTTGATGTCAACCTCAGCCACAGATTTTAGAACCTTAGACTTTATTATTTGCTTGTTTTTTTCAGTTAACATAAACGTTCAAATAACTTTTTCATTTTTTATTCAATTTACATGAAACGTACACAGTATATGTAGAGTGCATTTCTCTAAATGTTGTTGGTAGCTTTTTCTCTAAGTTCATTGATTGATTTTATAATAGCAATAAACTTGACATATTTGCATAATTTTTGGGGGGAACTTTGAAAATTTGTACTAGGAAAACTAAAGATGTTTTGGAAATTATCTATCAACATATCATTTATTATATGCAAATATGTCAGAAAAGTGTCATAGAATAATTATTTCTGAAACGTGTGTTTATTTATTCAGACTTGAAAATGTGTAAAAGTCGTTGAAAAAAAAATATCCCTTTCTATTTACGCTCCAGTACTGAAACTTGGGACACACGTTTCAGATATAATTATTCTATGACACCTTTCTGACACATTTGCATATAATGAATGATATGTTGATAGATAATTTCCAAAACATCTTTAGTTTTCCTAATACAAATTTTCAAAGTTTCCCCCCAAAATTATGCAAATATGTCATGTTTATTGCTATTATAAAATCAATCAATGAACTTAGAGAAAAAAGCTATCAACAACATTTAGAGACATGCACTCTACATATACTGTGTACGTTTCATGTAAATTGAATAAAAAATGAAAAAGTTATTTGAACGTTTATGTTAACTGAAAAAAAACAAGCAAATAATAAAGTCTAAGGGTCTAAAATCTGTGGCTGAGGTTGACATCAACCACTTTTCAGTAGTGTAATATGTGACTACGGCGACGCGCGCCACCTGCCCAGGTGGCACTCTTGAGTGCCATCTGAGCAGGTGTCACGCGTCGTCGTAGTCACATGGGGTTTTTGGGGGGATTTTCCTGGAAGTTTGGCGTGTTTCGGACGCGTGTGAGCGTCCTGTGTTTGGGTATGTAGTCAGGAAAGAGAGTAAGTTATGTTGTTGGGTGCCAGGTGTTGCGCGTCGTCGTAGTCACATGGGGTTTTTTGGGGGGGAATTTCCCGGAAGTTTGGCGCAAGAAAATACAGGGAAAAGCGTTAAAATATGTATGTGTGTTTGTCATAGTTTGATGATAGTAAGGTAAGTAGAGGTTGAGGGATCCAACATAGTGTATATGTTGTTTGGGGAGGGGGAAGGGAGAGGAGAACCCCCATACCTGAGAGGAACGCCTTTACGTCCATTAGCTTCCCCCTACAGGAAGTCGTAAGTGTGAGAGGAGGGTAAGAGAGAGAGAGAGCACCAGCCTCCTGCGGAAGTGAGCCATTGCCTTAAAGGGTTTTCGTTGTCTTAAGACCAGACTTGGAGCTGTTCGCCCCACCACGGGTTCCCCTCTACTGCGATTCCGGTAAGGAGGGGAGCGAGGTACATACGACAGACCCACACCTGTCAGCCATCAATCACTTCTCATTTGACCCGGGTCGTTTCCCTCCCCCTCACACACAAACGCGCCGCCAGTTCACTGCTAGTCTTCACCAGCTACACACCCACCATACAGCTCCATGTTATGGAAAGGCGAAGCTGTACAGCCTGCATGAAATGCAGAGTGTTTTATATTCCATCAGCAAATCAACTGTGTCGACTGCAATGCGCAAGCTGTGAAAAACCGCCCCTAGGACATTACGACATCAAATGCAAGCGATGTCAGCAGATTTTCTGTGATAACCGTGAGTGTTATTCTTATTTAATATTCCACAGTTCATTTTATGGCATCCACAGGTGAAATATCGCGTGTAAACTACTATAGTGTGAGAATATTTACTCATTCGGGCTATTACATTCCACACAGTTAAATATGTTCTTTCCAATTTCAGTTTACAAAACCGTGAAGTGTCCTTATTGCTCACCTGCCCCGCGAGGAGGTCATCGTCGGAATGAAACTTCACATAAACGTAGGTAGCATATAAAAATATACTTCTCGTATCTGTATTTCATCCACTTGCAAGCGAACACACATGCATAATAAACATATTTTTCCCCATTCACCCGTGCTGAATATCATTTGTTCCATTTCAGGTTATAATCCATACCTCAATCGACGGAGGGAACAGATCGACGTCATCGAGACTATACCCCATTCCTCACACACTGAGCTAAGGAGAGCAGATCTCACTCGCGGCCACCCCCCGCCCCTTCATCAAGGTCAGCCACACCGCCGGATGGGGGGTTACGAGACCATATCTCATCCTGTTAACACGATGTTACGGATTCATACCCACTCACCTGCTCAACCCCTTCACCATGACATAAGTAAGTTAATACTGTCATATTTCAGTCTATTTCCTAACATATTAATTCCCACTAGTCTGTTCCCTAACCTCATAAAATATATATATATATATATATATATATATATATATATATATTAGTATATTTTGGTAGCAGTCTTTCCTGTAGACATATTTTATTAAATATGACCGAAAAAGTAAGATTAATAATTCTAACACGAATTTTCTCAATCTTTCGTACATTATGCTTCACTGTTGGAGGTAAATCAAAAATCACTTCTCCAAAATTCATTTTTATTTCTAGTCTGACGCGACACGGGCGCGTTTCGTAAAACTTATTACATTTTCAAAGACTTCACAAATACACAACTGATTAGAACTTGCATTTCCCTGATTTTATATCTACTTTTGAGTGAGGTGGGAAGGGTGATGTGGCATTACATTTGAGTGAGGTGGGAAGGATGATGTGGCATTAGAGGATATTAATAGGGTATTAAAAGTATCAACACAAGACAGAACACGAAACAATGGATATTGAATAGAAGTGTTTGTAGAAAGCCTATTGGTCCATATTTCTTGATGCTTCTATATTGGAGCGGAGTCTTGAGGTGGGTAGAATATAGTTGTGCAATAATTGGCTGTTGATTGCTGGTGTTGACTTCTTGATGTGTAGTGCCTCGCAAACGTCAAGCCGCCTGCTATCGCTGTATCTATCGATGATTTCTGTGTTGTTTACTAGGATTTCTCTGGCGATGGTTTGGTTATGGGAAGAGATTATATGTTCCTTAATGGAGCCCTGTTGTTTATGCATCGTTAAACGCCTAGAAAGAGATGTTGTTGTCTTGCCTATATACTGGGTTTTTTGGAGCTTACAGTCCCCACTTGGGGACTGTAAGCTCCAAAAAACCCAGTATATAGGCAAGACAACAACATCTCTTTCTAGGCGTTTAACGATGCATAAACAACAGGGCTCCATTAAGGAACATATAATCTCTTCCCATAACCAAACCATCGCCAGAGAAATCCTAGTAAACAACACAGAAATCATCGATAGATACAGCGATAGCAGGCGGCTTGACGTTTGCGAGGCACTACACATCAAGAAGTCAACACCAGCAATCAACAGCCAATTATTGCACAACTATATTCTACCCACCTCAAGACTCCGCTCCAATATAGAAGCATCAAGAAATATGGACCAATAGGCTTTCTACAAACACTTCTATTCAATATCCATTGTTTCGTGTTCTGTCTTGTGTTGATACTTTTAATACCCTATTAATATCCTCTAATGCCACATCATCCTTCCCACCTCACTCAAATGTAATGCCACATCACCCTTCCCACCTCACTCAAAAGTAGATATAAAATCAGGGAAATGCAAGTTCTAATCAGTTGTGTATTTGTGAAGTCTTTGAAAATGTAATAAGTTTTACGAAACGCGCCCGTGTCGCGTCAGACTAGAAATAAAAATGAATTTTGGAGAAGTGATTTTTGATTTACCTCCAACAGTGAAGCATAATGTACGAAAGATTGAGAAAATTCGTGTTAGAATTATTAATCTTACTTTTTCGGTCATATTTAATAAAATATATATATATATATATATATATATATATATATATATATATATATATATATATATATGCGGAAAATCCACAGAGAAATATGAAATGAGGTGAACGTTTCGGCTTTGTTAAAGCCTTTGTCAACACCAGACTGACTAAGGAGAAGGGAGAAGGGGGAGGATATATAGGCCGACACCTGACCAACCCATCCCTAGGGTTGGTCAGGTGTAATTAACCAAAATCAGGTATAGCTTAGCTTAAAATGGTCAAAGAGGATTAAGCAGTCAGAGAATAAGGATGAAAGATTAAAGAAAAGCCTCATGAACACACAATATATGAATATACAATTATAATGAGACATTGTAAGCCTCTCTATCAGAGTTGTTTCTTAAACTGTTGTGCAATATTATAACTTAAAAATGGATCAAGTTTGTACATTCCAGTACTAACATTAAGAAGATTTGGACACTGACTGATTAGAGCAGACTCAATCAAATTCCGTTCCACGAAATCCCCACAATTGGTAATGCTTTTTGCCCCATTCCAATTGTGGGGATTTCGTGGAACGGAATTTGATTGAGATTGAGTAAGGATGATCTTTCATCCTTATTCTCTGACTGCTTAATCCTCTTTGACCATTTTAAGCTAAGCTATACCTGATTTTGGTTAATTACACCTGACCAACCCTAGGGATGGGTTGGTCAGGTGTCGGCCTATATATCCTCCCCCTTCTCCCTTCTCCTTAGTCAGTCTGGTGTTGACAAAGGCTTTAACAAAGCCGAAACGTTCACCTCATTTCATATTTCTCTGTGGATTTTCCGCATAAAATGATCAGTGTTTTGTGATCGTCAATTGCATATATATATATATATATATATATATATATATATATATATATATATATATATATATATATATATATATATATATATATATATATATATATATATATATATATATATATATATATATATATATATATATATATATATATATATAAGGACAAGACAAGAACATATCGATGCCAACACAGAAGACAATGTCCAACATAACAGGCCAATTACACTGGATTAATCTTTGTGTTTAGATAGGAGATGCCTCGTATGGGCCAATAAGCCTTCTGCAGCCCCTATGTTTATCCCTTATGTATCCCCCCATGTTTTCACCTTCATTGTATTATCACCTGACCTAATGCGGGTATAAAATCAACTAGTATTGTAAGATCTGTTCACTTGAGAATGAACCACGGAGGTTCGAAACGTCGTGCAAATTATACAAATAAGTGTAATACACTCTATAGTAAATCACTTCTTTTCTTCACCTTAAAAGTACGAAAATGAGTTTTAGAGAACTCCTATTTCAATTAAGCCCTGATGCTAAGAAAATAGTTAGAGGGATAGAAGCCCTAAACCAGAAAATAATAAATACAGAATATGCGGTCATATTCAATGAAACATGTTTGAAAGAAAACCTGCTGCCAGTATACACCAATATATATATATATATATATATATATATATATATATATATATATATATATATATATATATATATATATATATATATGCTTTCATTCTTTCTAGAGATATATATGCGTTCATTCTTTCTAGAGATATATATGCTTTCATTCATTCTAGAGATAATATGTTTTTCTTTTTTTTACAGACGACACACCGCTGTGCATAGATTTGGCATCCAGCAGCGGCAGTGAGAGTGCCACAGCAGGGCAGACATTACCCACATCCGGCTCTCACAGGGAGGGGAGGGCTCGTTCACGCACTCACTCAACCCCCCGTTCCTCCCCCAGCCCCATACCCCAATCAATGAGTGACAGCTACGACAGCAGCAGCAACAGCATCAGCAGCTGCAGCAGCAGCACTGGTGAGAACAGTACCATTAACATCACAGACAGTGACTCAGACGACCTTGACGCGCCAGCGTCCGTCAATTCTGACTGCTTAGCACCGTCTGGGGTAATAGCTGACCCTGCGGTCTCACCCATTCATGTCGGAGGGGGAGGGTTATCACCACCCCCCACCCCTCCCAGCCCTCTCCCATCACCCCCTCTCTCGCCCTCTCCTCCACCTGCCCTAGAAATTCAACCTCAGCTGCTGGATCGAATTGATAACTATAACGGCGGTTATGTCCGGCTTTCATTCTCCATACCAGAACATGTTAACACCTCCCCAGGACTCTATCTGAGAACATACAGGGATTTTTTCATTAATGAGGTTCGATCCCTTTTCTCTCCACAACATCCATCCCTCCTAATTTACCCAGACGTCACTCTAATTGTGTGGAATTTAAATGTACAATAAGACGGGGAGGATAATCTATTGGATCCTATAAATAACGACGGCTTCCCCATACGAGGTGAGGGGCGAAGAATTACTCTTGAGGAAGTAGAAACTTATTGATTTTTGGGCTGACGAATTGACCGGGAAAATATCCCAGTATCTGGAAGCGAGGGAAGGGTCCAATATCTTGGTTGAGCGGCTCACCGGGTTTTACATTAACTGCGGTCAGATTGAACATCCGATAAGATTAGGCTCGCATGTAGACTATCCTGAAGGTTTGCGTGGAAAGCAGTTGGTTTTCAATCCAGAGGGAGAGGCTGATATTTGCCTTATGCAGTGTGTTGCTGCTTATAAATGTTTAGCCAAGGGGATGCGACTAGGTAATATTCGCGCTAGATCTGTGAATGCTAGTTGGTGTCTCAGACACATGAAATGGCCAGCAGATGTCAATTCTGCAGTAACATTCGAGGATATTCACAAGGTAGAGAAAATAAATAAAGTCAGTATATTCATCTATTCACTAGAAAGAGATGAAAATGCTAGACGACAACAACGACACTACATTACACTAGCTAGGAAGGGAAGAGGAGGATATACAGATGTCATACCATTGCTGATGTTGGAAGCTCAACACTTAGTATTAATTAAGGATTTTAACCAATATGTACGTAATATGCGATGGCATGGAGATCTAATCCCCAGTCATCACAGCTTCTGTCATTGTTGTTTAATATCACTCCCAGCAGATAGCATGCAGAGTCATGAAAGTACATGCAAAGTACATCAGACTCTCAAATTCTACCCACCAGAGAGGAAGATTACTTTCCGTAACTACGGACGGGGATATGGTCCTAGTCACATGTGCTTTTATGACTTTGAGTGCATGCTAGATCGCTCGAACCCTAAGGGAATGATAGAAACACGTCACAACGCAGTGGCGTATGCGTACATCATCATTGACAGACAGAAGAATATTGTTGAGAAAGATACTTATTTGGGTAAAGATGCGGCCAATCACTTTATAACCACGCTAGAAGCGTCATGGGCACGAATCAAGAAGGGGTTAGTATCCTATGAACTTCACATGTCTCAGCAACAACAGGCCATATTTGAGACAAAAACAGCCTGTGAACTCTTTGATGAACCTTTTAACGGAGAAGATGTAATCAAAGTCCGTCATCACGACCACACAGTAAGATTCCACAATTATCAAGCAGCTTACTGTGATAGATGTAATTTGCAATGTATAAATTCATACAAGTTCCTATACACTTTTTCACACAACGCTTCCTATGATTTAGGAGTAATCCTAAACGAGATGAGAGATAGATCAGGAAGTGAAATAGATATATTAGCTAAGGATGGATTTAAATTTATGAAAGTTGATGTGAACAACTTAAGATTTTTGGATAGTTTAGCCCTTCTCAACGGCTCGCTAGGAAGAATAGCCAAGGATCACATCGATAGTGGGAAACCTACCACATTCACTTTGGCTATGTTAAAAGGGGTAAATAAAGCAGCCATCCCAAAACTACTCAAGGGTAAACAATCATTCTGCTATGATTATTTATCCTCTATGAGTGTGTTAGATGAACCTCACCTTCCTTCTCGCGATAAGTTTTACAATACACTAAAAGACGAAGAGTTGTCAGAAACAGATTATAAACAAGCCTTAGAAATTTTTGATTTGGCTAAATGTCGCAACATAGGGGAGTATCTGCTCCTTTACCTCAAAGTGGACACAGGATTGCTAGCTGATGTGTTCACAGTCTGGCGAGACACCATGCTTGCTCTCTACAAATTAGACATTTCACACTACATTTCTTTACCCTCATTTGCTTGGGATGCATTCTTGCTTAAATCGAAAGTTGAACTTGATGTTGTGTCAGACCCATTGTTATATGATTTACTTCGTCGGAATCTCCGAGGTGGGTTCACCAGTGTGACGAGACAGTACACGAATGTGGAGAACAGGCACACAGGCTTAGATCTAGGGGAAGATAGTAGCTACATCATTTACTTAGATTTTAATAGTCTTTACGGGGCGTGTATGACTGAACTACTCCTTCGGGGCGGGATCCGGAAACTGACACTCAATGAGCGTGACGTACTGCTAGAGCAAGGTTTGGAGAATATCCCATGTGACGGGTCCAAGGGATATTGGGTGTTGTGTGATACACTGCAGGTTCGACCTGAGGTAGCTAGGTATACAGATGAACTGCCCCTAGTTCTTTCACATACATGCATTACTGAGGAACACATTTCACCCTACAGTAAGAATATTCTTACAGAAGAAAGTCGTGGACTGCCTAAAAACAACACTAAATTAATTGCTTCCCATCTTCCTCAGAAAGACTACCTCGTTAGTCTGGACTTGTTACAGTTGCTCATGCGCATTGGATTAGAAGTATCTGAAGTTCACGACATCTACGAATTCGAGCAGGAGAGTTAACTTAAAGACTTCATTGAAACCAATGTTCGTGAACGTGCCAGTACCAAATGCGCGATAAAAAAAAAAGGCTTTCAAACTCGTATCAAACTCTATATATGGAAAGAGTCTCACAGATGTATCTAAATATGGGAACAAACACTATTTGGTCACAGATCGTAGTCATTTCCTGAAACATGCTCGAAACCCATTCTTCAAGCGGAGTCTTTTGTTAAGTAAGGATCGTGTGATATGTACTATCAAGCAGAAGTCTCTCCTAGTCAACACTCCTACGTATCTGGGTTATCATATACTTCAAATTGCTAAGAGGCGACTCTATGAGTTCTGGTATGATGTTGTCAAACCTGCGTATGGGGATAAAGCGAGTCTGTTATATACAGACACAGACTCTTTCATCATTAAACTGGACTGTCAGGATGTGTTTGAAGAGTTGAATAAGTCTCCTCTCTTCGACTGTATGGATTTTAGTAATTTTAATGGCACACATCCATCCTACTCTAAAGCGCGAGAAGGTGAACTAGGATTGCTCAAGTCTGAAATAGGCTCTAAGACTATTAACCAGTTAATTGCTCTCAGACCTAAAACATATTCGTTCACCACACATGATGGGGAGCACACTTGTAAGTGTAAGGGCGTACCTTACCATCTACAAGAGAAACTCTCACATGACTCATTTCAACACACTCTTGAAACAAACACTTCAATCAGGTTTGTGTCGAGATCTATACGCAACGTGCAAGGAAAGATTTGTACATGTCGCAGTACCTGCAGAGGATTGTCAGCATTTGACGACAAACGCTACATTTTAAGCCCCACACAGTCCCTAGCGTATGGTCATCCTGATATTCCCAATAACAATGATGATGAGATGGATGTAGAAGTGAGAGAGGAGGAGGAGATGGAAGAAGTGTTTATGGAGGAGGAGGAAGTAGAGCAAGCACAGAGACTCTACCCAATATTCCGTCCCTGGAGCAAACGCGATGCTACAGCTCAGAAACTATTCAACCCTCGCTAGATTTTATGTTGTACAATTGTTAGGTAGTATTAAGATGGGTGCCCCATATGACTAGAACTTTTTATACTAAATGAATAGGATGTTTAATATTATTGTTTGTGAACTGTAAGAAGTGTGATTAGTTTTAAAAAAATATGATGTTTAATATTATTGTTTGTGAACTGTAAGAACTATGTTTAGTTTTAAAAATGTTGTTGCTGTACATAAAATATGTGAATAAACACCTGTAAATGACTATGTTTGTATAAATACCACCTCAGTTCCTTAGTTTTTAGCAGTCTTAACGAAGCATTAATCATGGACAGTTCCTATGATATAATCCATGCGGAACATCTAGATATTTTCAGAGAACCATCTCGTGTTATTATTGCTGGTTATTCAAACAGCGGAAAATCCTACTTGTGCAGTAAACTTGTAAGGAAGTATCAACACATGTTCTCCTCAATAATAATATGCGGAGGAGGTTACTCTGAATTACGATCAGATCCACAAATTAAAGGGAAGCTGATCGAGCATTCAACCATTATTGATCCTGTGGAAGAGCGAGTAGATAATGACTCGCATATCTTAGTAATCTATGATGACCTTTTTACAGAGTCTGCGAATTCAAAAATCGTATCAGACATGTTTACTAGGGGCCGACATTTCACGGTTTCCGTCATATTGATTACTCAAAATATATTTTTTCCTGGTAAATATTCGAGGAATATTAGTTTAAATGCTTCTCATTTCATATTGGTTAAATCACGAGACCTGTCACAAATTGAAACACTCGGACGACAAATATTTGGGAAAGTGGATTCAAAGAAATTTGTAGAGTTATATAAGCAAGTTATTAGCCAACCTTACGGCTATTTGCTAGTAGATCTGGGCTCGAACACTCCATCTATGATAACATTACGCGGTAATATTGTTCACGAACCGCCCTATGAGATAGTTTACAAATGGTGAGCAAGAGAGATGTACTGGAACGAGTATATAACGACCCCTCATCTAGCGGGGGGCTTGGAGGGGTACAGAGATTGTATAAGGCCGCCAAATTAATTAACTCTAGTATAACTCTAGCCGATGTAAAGGACTATCTGAAAAGCTCTGACTCCTATACGCTGCATTATTTACAACCACATAAATTCCCTCGGCGTCGGGTGTTAAGCCCTAAACCACGACTATTTCAAGCTATAGACTTGGCCGAGATGAGTTTATTGGACAAACATAATGATGGAGTGAAATATTTACTCGTATGTGTAGATATTTTCTCCAGGTACGCCCAAGTAGTACCCCTACGCGCCAAGGATGGGAAAAGCACCAGTAATGCTCTAGCTTTAATTCTAGATTCACCTCATTCGCAGGGAGTGCGCAAAATTAATTCTGATCGAGGTGGGGAATTTTATAACGCCACTATGAAAAAAATGCTGGCAGCAAGGAAAGAGCAGTTATATAGTGTATTTTCTCAGGAGACTAAAGCTTCAATCGCTGAGCGGTTCATACGTACTTTAAAAGGTAAACTTTACAAGTTTATGACGGCGCGCAACACTTTAAAATACACGCAGGCTCTACCAGATATTGTGAAAACATATAATTTAACCCCACACAGAGGATTGAAGGGGAAGACAACTGCGGAGGTGCACGCTCTATCCTCGCCCAGCGAACACGCCAAACAATTTGATTTAATGTATAAAAGCCCGAGCAAATCAAAGAGAGCTGTCATTCCTCGATTGAGTGTTGGTGATACAGTACGCATCACTCTATCTGATCGCATTTCCAAGTTTAAGAAAGGGTTTAAGCAGCAGAACACCCGAGAGATCTTTACAGTTACACGTATTGATCGGAGACAACACATCCCTTTATACTTTCTAAAAGATCTGAATGGGGAAGAAATTGATGGTGGCTTCTATAAACAAGAATTAACACCAACACATTTGCCTCAAACCTTTAATATTGAGAAGGTATTGGGACAACGCAGAGTCTCTGGCAAACTCCAGTATAAAGTTAGGTACGCGGGTTATGATCGATCATTCGATCAATGGATTGATGCTGCTGAGATATTACATTTATAATGAAGAAGCCCTTAGTTTATAAATACAAGGAATTGATCCAACTATTATCAAAACTTCAGTATTCCTCGAGAAAGCAGTTGATTGAAAAATTGAAGAAACCACATATAAATTGTTTATCAGAAATTTTTAATAACTTTTTAAAAAAAAAATTGCCCGTGCCTGACAAGGTCGTTAAAAAGTTGAAAAAATATAAATTGCTTATTCGGTCACTAGCCTGTAAGAAACCTTCTGTGTCAACTAAGAAACGGATATTAATCAGCAAACGAGGAGGCAGTATTTTATCCATTATTTTACCAATTGCGGCTAGTTTAATTGCACGGTTGTTCAGTAAGTAAAATGAAAGCCTTTTATCTCGTACCGCGTAAAATAGTGGACAACCGGAAAGCTGCACACAGCCCTGCCTACCCCACTGTGAAAACAGTTGCTCGTCATCTTACTGTCAAACCACCACCCCCTCCTCAGTTGCATACCAACCCTTCCATAAAACATTTAATAGATTTGAAGTTGAAAGTGAGAGATCATGAATATGCAAGATCCTTGCTAAACCATTATGATGCTACTGGTATCGTTCGTTGGGATCTGAATGGAAATGTATTGGCTCCAGTATCTGGCATACATATAATTAATGACATTATACATAAAATGACTGTGCTTAAATCTGTTTTTTTACCGGATTAACTCCCCATTGCTCAACTGTTTTTCACACTAACATCTACATCACGAGATTTATTCCGTAATACTACAGCAAGCAGTCAAGTGTATGAGCCTCCATTTGTTAAGAGAAAGGCAACTGTCAAGATTGATCCTCACAGTAAAAGGAATGCTTCCTGGATCGTATATTAACAGGTGAGTGTATATAAATGTGCGTGTAATGTGTAGCTGGCCTTACTAGGCAAAAAGCAGTCTAAAGAGATAGAGCGATGGACACTCACGTGATATACGCCACCAGCGTATCAGATACGCATTTATTCCCCAATAACATCCCCGCATCTTTCCAAAATCGATTGTTTAACCAGCTAGAATTTGATCCCAGGAGGAGTTATGAAATGTGTCTACAAAAATTACTCCTCCCCACTTCCCATTACGTTATTAAGCGTGATAATCCTGAGGCATATATACGTGTAGGCGTTATGTATGAGAAAGTGAGCGAGGGGAAATACATGCATTCAAAGCATTTATTATCATCTGATGTTTTAGCCGGAACTATAAAAGAAATTAATACCACGATTAATACAGAAATAGAGGCCATATTTTCAAGTAATGCTAAACTGAGTTTTTTAGGAAAGTCATTAAAACAATTTTCAGCTAAATATGGCACGCATTTTATTAAATATGATTCTTCCTCCAATCGAAACAAGTTCACTACTGTGATTAGTGATGAGAATATTAGCTCTGCAACGGGGCATAAAAACATCAGTAGAGTTACATTATCATTTGGAACCGCTTTTGGAAAAGTGTTGGGCATAGTTCCAGAAATAGAATATGACATATTCGCAAAACGGCAGTATGCCTCGAGTGTAGTTAACACATGCCTATTCCCGCCAATGCCTAGAAGAGGAGTTGATATTCTGTGTGTTTATTGCGATAGAATCTCTTCTACTAGATATGGAAACCAGTCTGTAAATATTTTGGATGTAATCTCCCTAAATGGAAGTGATAACAGCAACAATAAAAAACTATATGTGCGTCTTAACACTAACATGATAGACAGCGTCAGCATCACTATTAGGGATCAAGATGGTAACCCAATACATTTTGATGAACGCGGGTGCACCATAGCAGTCTTGCATGTACGCCCCGTTGCAGGAGGTATATAACACCAATGCTTTCCCGCCACTCCTCATTCGTCTGAAACAAGCGGAGAAATGCGTGTCCACTTTATTCCCCCCTCTGTTGAGGAATTATACATTCTGTTAACCCCTCCTAGAGGTGGGGGGACTGATGATATACGGATTTTCAACAGCAGTAGACGTTATACGCGAGGAGGAGGAATATTTTCCTTTTTAAGCGGGATAGCGCGTCGAGCAGCGCCCTTTATCATGAGGACTCTGGCCCCGGCTGCGCTTAGCTTGGGGCAGAACGTACTAGACGATATTAATAATGACAAACAAACTTTCAAACAATCTCTTAAGAAACGCGGAATTGAAACATTGAAAGGAGTGGGGAAGCAAATGATAGGCGGAAGAGTGCAGAAAAAGAATAAACAAACAAAAAAATTAGTAAATATCAAACGTTTTACTAAAGCGAAATAAAATGATGTGTTGTCATAACTTCTTCTCACTCGGTTGGTGTTGTCTAAAGCGCGAACATGGCCGGATATAACGCTCTGGGCCTCCAGGTGCCATTAGAACATTATACAGCGGCTGTTAGTGAAGCCTTTCCTAAAGTATTTTCCCCTCGATTGGTAGAATCAACAATTGCCAGCAGACAAACGGTGGATGTATTACCTGTGAATACTGGGGTCAATAATAAGTTTACAGACACCTATCTGGAATTCATCATCAAGGGAGTGAATGGTCAACTGGTGGATTTATCATCTATAGCTTTGGAGTTGTCTATTGATCTAACTGAAGAAGATGGAATAACGCCTTTAGGAGACGCTAAAAACGTTTCGTTGGTGAATGGATTATCGCAAACTCTGTTCAAATCCGCTATTGTGTATTTAAACGAAACAGTAGTTAAAACCAGCTCATTATTCTCATTCTGGTCATACGTAAAGTTATTATCTACGATTTCTGGGTGTAAGGCTAACCGCTATGATAAACTGTCACAGTTTTTTAACCGAGTCGATCCTGGTAAAATTGAAGCTGGTTATTTCACTAACGCCTCGGCTGGTGAGAATCAGCGGATGACTGATATGAAAACGAGTGGCGTGAATACTTGTTTTAAACTAATGCTGGATGTCACATCCGTTAGTGAATATGTTTTGGATAATGTGGACATCAGGGTGAGGCTCGAACTTCAACCTGATAAGTGGCTTATACTCAGCGATAATGAACACGCTAATTTTAAATATAATATCAAGTCTACACGTCTATGGGTGGATCGGGTATTGGCATTCCCTGAAGGATTAGTAGCCGTTAATAAGGCCATGGTGCAGAACAACTCTCCTATTACGTATACTTATAATAAAACTTTATACAAAACGTATATATTGGGCACAGGTCAGCGCTCTATAACAATGGACCAGCCGTGGGGGACTGTTATACCAGAACATTTATATATGATCATCCTTGATATGGAGGCAGTGTCTGGTGCATATAATCGCAACCCGCTTTATTTGGAAAACTGCGAGCTTAGTAAAGTATTAATATCACAGAATAGCACTAATATTGTCAATATTGGGTGCGACTTCCCTCATAACTGCGCCAAGTTGTATTACACCGCATTACAAGCCTTAGGCTTCGATAAAGACAATATATTATCTTATGACACATATGTGAATGGTGGAACCATACTGGCCTTTAATTTACAACCTGAGGATATCGATGACACCATCCCGATTGAAAAAAGTGGTAATCTGAGGATCGCTTTGGAATTTAAACGCGGAGTGGCTAGAAATAAAGTCATTCTAGTTTACGGCTCTACAACAGGTGTGATCAGCATTAACGCGGATCATCGCGTTATTTGCGATACGCGAGGATAAAATACTAATATGAATTGTTTGGAAATAAATGAGGCTATCAGAAGTAATTTAGGTGATTGGGTAGACTATCTAGGATGTTTCCTAGCTGATGACGTACAGAAAATATGGATAAAAATACATAAAAAAAGACCTGTGGTGTTCATAATGAACACTCTGGAGTCTGGTTCTCGTAATAAAATGGGTCATTGGATAACATTCTATGTAAATAAGGATGAAGGTAGAAGCGAGATAGTTATACTAGACAGCTATGCCAATCCTGCAATAGGATCTTATTCAAGATATTTCGAAGAGTTTATGTCTTACTTCCAAGACTATACCCTATATATTATGAAGAAAAGGATTCAATCCTTGAATAGTTACTTCTGTGGGAATTACGCCGTTTATTTTGCATATCATTTTTGCAGACTAGGGTTAGAGACCGCCCTGCTACACTTTGATGAAGCATTTAAATATGATCAATTTCGCAAGAATGATGAAAAAGTGTTGAAATTCAATTACGCTCAGATGAAAATGCCTGTGTGTAAGCAAACATTCTGCTTAAACGGTAGTGATGCTGAGTGTGAAACGCTGTGTGACGAAGTTGGCTAGGATGATAGTGAGGTGAGTAGTACTTTATGTTAGGATTGAATGATGAACATAATAATGTCTGTATTTATGTTTACAACATTGACAACAACAAAACTTATAACCTTTTCCCCTTTCTACAGATTGTCTGATTGACTGGCGTGTCGGGAAGGTTCGTTGGAGTGGATGAATGACTCCCAATTGGTCTGACTACTACCTAAACCCGTTCTACAGATTGGCTGGTTGACTAGCGTGGTGGGAAGGTTCGATGGACTGAATGAAAGCCTTTCTCCATCTGTCTGCTAGCTAAACCACCAAGAAGAAGTCTTATTATTATTATTATTATTATTATTATTATTATCGTTGTAAATCGCTTAAGTGATTAATAAAAGAAATAAATTTATATATAATGTGTTTACTTTTCCCTCGTTTATTGCTGTCACCATGTTGATCACGTTACGATATAGCTTACACATACTAAAAGGGTTTGCACAGAACAATGGTTGATGGTATGGGGGGGGGGGGGGCGGCTGTGGGGTGGGGGGGGGGGCGGCTGTGGGGTGGGAGTGATTGATGGCTGACAGGTGTGGGTCCGTCTGTCAGCATGAGTATGTACCTCGCTCCTCCTTAACGAATCCACAGTGTATGGGGAAGCGTGGTGGGACGAACATCTCCAAGTCTGGTCTTAAGACAACGAAATGCTTTTAAGGTAAATGGCTCACTTCCGCAGGAGGGAGCTCTCTCTCTCTCTCTCTCTCTTACCCGCCTCTCCCACTTACGACTTCCTGTAGGGGGAAGCTAATGGACGTCCAGGCTTTCCTCTCAGGTATGGGGGTTCTCCTCTCCCTCCCCCCTCCCCCCTCCCCAAACAACATATACACTATGTTGGATCCCTCAACCTCTACTTACCTTACTATCATCAAACTATGACAAACACACATACATATTTTAACGCTTTTCCCTGTATTTTCTTGCGCCAAACTTCCGGGAAATTCCCCCCCAAAAAACCCCATGTGACTACGACGACGCGCTGCGACTACGACAACGCGCAACACCTGGCACCCAACAACATAACTTACTCTCTTTCCTGACCACATACCCAAACACAGGACGCTCACACGCGTCCGAAACACGCCAAACTTCCAGGAAAATCCCCCCAAAAACCCCATGTGACTACGACGACGCGCCGCGACTACGACGACGCGCGACACCTGCTCAGATGGCACTCAAGAGTGCCACCTGGGCAGGTGGCGCACGTCGCCGTAGTCACATATTACACTACTCTTTTCTCCAAAATTGGCAACCTTGCAGATAGGCTTACGTGCAGTCAGGTGTATAAGTTTCATGCAAATCGTCCGATAAAACAAAACAAAAAAATTGAAAAAAAAAATTCAATTTTTTTTTTAACTTAATTTTTTTTCCAATTAAACTAATTATAATATTTGTTTAATATATGCTATTGTGATAGCAGAGTCATAGATATGATTTCAGTTGACACTTGTTTGATAATCGTTTTTAACAATTTTGGAATAATTTTGACACCTACTTGGGGGCCTCGTAGCCTGGTGGATAGCGCACAGGACTCGTAATTCTGTGGCGCGGGTTCGATTCCCGCACGAGGCAGAAACAAATGGGCAAAGTTTCTTTCACCCTGAATGCCCCTGTTACCTAGCAGTAAATAGGTACCTGGGAGTTAGTCAGCTGTCACGGGCTGCTTCCTGGGGGTGGAGGCCTGGTCGAGGACCGGGCCGCGTGGACACTAAAAAGCCCCGAAAACATCTCAAGATAACCTCATGATTAGATACTTCAATATTTTCTTCTCCCTTCCTATTTATGCTACGATGCTGAAACTTGGACCAGATGAAACACTTTTCATATACAACTTGTCAAAAAAGTTTGATTGAAATCGAACGAGTTTTCATTTATTACATATTTGGGCAATTTGGAACCTAATGCCCCCTAAGTTTAACTGTAGAGTAAATTATAATGCTCACTGAAATACTTATCAAAACCAATCCAGTACTAGTGCTCCAGCTACTCCCATGAACTGTTCTCTTACAAAACCTAAACTTGCTACACCTTTGCCAGGACCATCAATTCCTAGTAATGTTAATTATAAACCTACAGTTGGTTCCACCGGTGTGTCCACTGTAAGGTACTGTGCTCATTGTAAGAGGAAAGGACATGTGATTAATTCTTATTTTACTTTGCACCCTGAGTTACGACCAACTGGTCTCATTTATTGTAGAGGTGTGCAGAATAAATTTACTAATGAATATGTCACTGTAGACCCCAATTGGGTAAAACAGTATTCTCCATATATGTTTTCAGGCAAAGTTCTGTGTGTAAATGGGAAGTGGAAGCCAGTGGTTCTTCTTCGTGATACTGGTACTTTCCAAACATTAATTTCTGCCTGTATACTCTCTAATGTTGCAAAAAGAGATACTGGAGAGTCTGTAGTTCTTCAGAGTGTTGCAGGATGTAAAACTGTATCTCTTATAGATGTTAATTTGAGATCCACCATTACCCCAAGTTTATGCACTGTTGGTGTTAGTAAACAGTTGCCCATCCCAGGTGTGGATGTTATTTTGGGTAATGATGTGGCAATAAATCATGTTGTGGGGGAGACTGATCCCAGTTTGTTTAAACAGCCAGTTGCAGACCCTGTTGTCTATCCTGCATGTGCTGAGTTTAGTTCCATGAGTGACCAGTCTGTTGCAGTGGAGAGAGTTAAAATCCCTGCCTGTGCTGAGTTTAGTTCTATGAATGAAGAACCAGTTGTATTGAATGGTGTCATCCTCCCTACCTGTGCTGATGTTAGTACTATTATTGATCCAGTTGTCAGTTCGGGTATTACTCAGGTATTTGTTCCATAAACCAGTACCCCTTCAGAGGAGAAGTGGGATGTGGTTGTTCTAGATTCATGTGTGGCCAACCTAGTTGTTGAGAGTAAGCCTGGTACTATGACCCCGCTTTATTCCAATCCAGTGGATGAATTGGGACAGGACGTCCATGTGCCATTGTCTTGCCCGCTCACTACGAATGTTGTGCCAGGAGTTGAGAGAAACATAGGTGCCACGACTCTATTGTATTCCAACCAAGTGAATGGTTTAGGACAAGATGTCGGGTTAGCAGAAGTTTTCCCGCTCACTCCAAATTTAGAATCAGTTAACCCAGAATCTGATGTCAAGAGTGAGTCTGTTGTAGTGGCTCCGCCTCACCCTAGTATTGTTGGTAGTAAAGGGGAGGAGGCCAAATTACCTGTTACTTGCCCACTCGCTTCAGATTTCGAGTCATTTAATTTTTGTAAGTTGAGTAGAACTGACCCCAAGACTTCAGAGAGAAGCAAGGAGACAGTCTGTACTGTAGTTCCAGTATTGGAGAGTTTGGGAGAGTAGACAGAGAATCAGCTTCTGTTGAGTAGATGGAGATCCATTGAGCCTCCCTCTTCTGTTGTCTGTGAGGATGTGACCTGTTACGTACCCCTATAAGATACGTAAGTAAATAAATTAATATGTACATTTATAATTGTGTGTAAATTACAAGCATGTATATTGATATACTTATATGTTCTATGCAAACGTAAATTCATGTTACAGTGTTGGCGTTAGGCCCAACGTATCGTGGGAATGATTGTTTTATTTCTTTGTGTGCTCAGTTTTCCCACGGGAACTAATGATTTATATGTGATCATATGTGGGTAACAGAGGTGAATAATAATTGAGTGAACTGTATCTGGCAAATTGTCGTGGGACCGTCCGTTGCTGGGTGAGCATGCCATTATTTCCTTCTGTATGCATATTTTAATTACTATGTAAAGAAATAATTACCTTATTTTTGTATATCAATATGTATTAATTATTCATTAAGTTAGTTTAAGATTACTCTTGTCACAATGTATTGCTCCATTGTTGAAATAATAAATATTGTAACTTTGGCAAATTGTTCGCGGGGCAAGGCAATGTGTTTTGACTCCCGCGTTATTATTATTCAGTAGCTGATCCGGAACCAGAGAGTTAGCATCTTGTGGAGTTAAGTTATACATTTTTGTTCTGTCATAGCCATACATATAATAATATTAATTTAATGTCTGGAAGATACAGTGATATTTTTAATGTGATATATTGTGACCAAATAATCATCTGTTTGCTATTGAGATTTATGTAATATATATCTATATAAGATTTTGTATCTATTCTTCATTCCTAAAGGAAGATTTTATTTATGTGCTCATTACTTATCAAGGGGTTATACTGGTGACCCGCTATTGAGAACAGCAGTTGTCTCGTATCCCTAGACGTAATTAAAGCTTGGCTGCTGTAGGGTCACGAGCCGTAACGTACGAAAGGTAACATGACCCAACTTGCTAGTGTTAATGATTGTGATCAGATAGTACTCCAAGCAGCAGGGAGCCGAGCGGACAGCACGCTGGACTTGTGATCCTGTGGGCCTGGGTTCGATCCCTGGCGCCGGCGAGAAACATTGGGCAGAGTTTCTTTCACCTTATGCCCTTGTTACCTAGCAGTAAAATAGGTACCTGGGTGTTAGTCAGCTGTCACGGGCTGCTTCCTAGGGGTGGAGGCCTGGTCGAGGAGCGGGCCGCGGGGACACTAAAAAGCCCCGAAATCATCTCAAGATAACCTCATCTCAGGATAGCTCCAGGTGTCATGGAAGGAAATTTTGGTAAATCTTGTGAAATCATTCTGCGCGGTAAAATTTCGTCTGGATCTAAGTTGCAGAGTTTTGTGGCTTGTGATTCCTATTCCATGGAGAGTAAGTATATCTCCTTGTGTAAATTGAGTCAGAGTGTTCGAAGGATGTTCTTGCAATTTATTGTCATTCCGCAAGAGTCATTCTCCCATGAAGAAATATACTGTGGGACAACTTTGTCCAGCCTTGTTGTTGACCAGAGAGAGTTTACTCCAATAAGTTGTGCATCCAGTTTGGGGAAAGTTGTGTGTCATGATAGAGCAGTGTCTCTACCTTTATATCTAGCATGCCATTTCGTTGAGAGAGTAGTGAACAAACTATATGTTCCATTCAAGTGTTGTATTGACTTTCAGAGTCAAAATGTTGTTGGAGGATTTCGTCAGACCTTGGAGCAGGTGTTCCAAGCTACAGGTGTAGGGTACAAGCTACAGGTGTGGGGTACAAGCTACAGGTGTGGGGTACAAGCTACAGGTGTGGGGTACAAGCTACAGGTGTAGGGTACAAGCTACAGGTGTGGGGTACAAGCTACAGGTGTGGGGTACAAGCTACAGATGTGGGGTACAAGCTACAGGTGTGGGGTACAAGCTACAAGTGTGGGGTACAAGCTACAGGTGTGGGGTACAAGCTACAGGTGTGGGGTACAAGCTACAGGTGTGGGGTACAAGCTACAGGTGTCGGGTACAAGCTACAGGTGTCGGGTACAAGCTACAGGTGTGGGGTACAAGCTACAGGTGTGGGGTACAAGCTACAGGTGTGGGGTACAAGCTACAGGTGTGGGGTACAAGCTACAGGTGTGGGGTACAAGCTACAGGTGTGGGGTACAAGCTACAGGTGTGGGGTACAAGCTACAGGTGTGGGGTACAAGCTACAGGTGTGGGGTACAAGCTACAGGTGTGGGGTACAAGCTACAGGTGTGGGGTACAAGCTACAGGTGTGGGGTACAAGCTACAGGTGTGGGGTACAAGTTGAAGTGGGATAAGGCTATTCAACCTAATTGTTTTGAGGAGTGTGAAAGGTTACAGGTTATCCTTGGGTGGTTGCCAGGAAAGTTGTTGTTCATCTTCAAGGTGATAAGACCTTTCATCCAATTGTTTGCTTGTTTGATGTCACCAGGAGAAAGTCACTTACGGAGTGAAATAAATAGTAAGGATTGTTAAGTTTTCAGCATGATTATGTTAATTTCTTGGAAGACCAGGATAGTTATGAAGGAGAGGGTTGTACTGAAGTTCATCATTAGAGGAGGTGAACTTGTTCATGAAGTGGCAATGTGGCTACTGTGCATTGGATTAATCCTGTTTTCTTTCGCTGATCATTTTGACAGTTATGAAGCAGTTGATTCAGGTGTTCAGTGATGTTCATCAGAGTCAGTTCAATCAGGTACTCCATGCATTTGTACTCATAGTTTGTGTAGGTTGGTTTGGTTATCAAAGGTCTTCTGTAGAGTAGTGTTACAATTTTGTTGGTTGTAAAAGTGAAGAAGTTTCAGTTGTATTTAATAATAATAATAATAATAATAATAATAATAATAATAATAATAATAATAATAATAATAATAATAATAATAATAATAATAATAATAATTTATTTAGGAAAAATACATACATAGTTGCAGAGTTAGAGTACAAACATTCTGTTTGATTTAAGGATAGAGGTAGTACATACAATACCTAAAGCCACTAGTACGCATAGCGTTTCGGGCAAGGTGAGGTGGGGAAAAAAACACTTAGACTAAAACTTAATAGTAATTGAGCTTAAAGTATAAATTGCGTTAAAATAAAAAAATAATAAAAGACAAAAAAAGGGAGAAACATGGTAGAAAATAGCCAATATACAAGTTGGTCAACAACCAGCATTTTTTTTTTTAATAGTAAGACATGGGTTGACATTTAGAAGTAAGGTAGGTTACATGGAGTTAATTAGGTAGTACTGTCACGGGGGGTGGGCCGGGGCTATGCTAGCACTCTGCTGCTAGGGGCTCAAATGGCCGAATACTCAGCACCTCCGACTCCCGGGATTCACCGGAGTCTCCTTGGTCACACAGGAGAGGACCAACAATGCCCACCTCCGCAGGTCTTTGCTTCCACCACAAAAGGGGTGCTACTGATTCACCCTGGAAGCCCTTCAGTCAAACACTGGGAAACTACTGTTAACAGTTCCGGCCTAAACCCGTGGAGGAGTGAAGGAAGACTCAGGCTTACCTTATAACCATAACCTCCCTGAGTCTTGCCTGCCAGACAAAAAGGTTGCAGGAACTCCTCTCCCACCTGTCTTCTCTATCTTCTTCTTAACAAGGTTGCCAGCTGGGTTATTATATCTGCACCCCCAGCAATGCAGTTCAGTGGGTGTATTATGTATTGTTTGTTGCCAGAAGGTTGCTACTCCCATAGATCTGCTATTGGACTGTCGGCCCAGGGTACTCTCCCAGGAAGGTCTGTGTGGCTTTACCTCTCTCTAGCCACCACGTTACTAGTTGCCACCATTCAAGCACTGATACTGATCGGATGGCTAATGGTACACTTTTATATAAGTCTGTGCTGCTTTTACCACTCTCCAGGCAATAAGAACTTCTATAGAGAACGTAGTGTTCCCTAGGTGGTACTATAATAACATTCGTGTATGCTCATAGAGAAATATTATAATGGAGGCACACTTAAACACAGTGATAAAATGTGTGAATTTACTGACGCAAATGACATGAACACACATACAATCACAAGTAATACATGAATATGAAAATAAGGATAATAAGTCTGGAGATCGTCAGCCTCTTCTTCCACGACCTCCAACACTCCTTCAACTGGGCAGAAAGACAGGAGTCCCACACTCTCTCGCAGGAGGGCCTCTTCACCACGTCGGCGCCTCTTCTTCACTGTCCTGCCATCCATACACACTGTCCCCTCTGACAGTCCTGGACACAAGCTGCCTTGCAGCCTATTCTACTACTAAAGTATTAATGTCCTACTGCCACATACATAAGTGAATATTGTGGCCTATCTAGCCTACTCACACAAGGGGTAATGGGAGGGGAAATGATTTACCTTACATTCCTGGCTCACGACGCCTGTCCCTCGATGGTGTGAAGTTCCCACGCTTCCTGAGTCGATCCTTGACGATCCAGGAACGTACCACAGGTCCTCAGGTGTCGTGAAGCCTTCGCATCGTCGCCGTTATAAATCCCTGAGATTCAGCTACCCCAATCCTGGTTCATCGATGGGCACTGAGCTAATCACTATTTTCCCACACTCGCCCCTTCCACAAGGCATTGCTCCTTGTCCTAGGAACGGTGTCGTCCTTCCAAAACCCTCAGTGGATGTGACCCGGTCACAGCTAGGCCTGCCCGCCACACCTTTCCAGGCCCTTACGTCCAGCGTCGCCGCCCAGCGTCGTCGCCGAATATTTTCCAAGTTTGGCACTCTTTTGCTCAATAAACTTGGTTCCTTTTTGCTTCCCAGAAGCGCGGGGTCTCCAATGCATAAGATGGGCTGCGATAGCTAGCTCTAATCCACTAAGAAAGGCTTGTAGAGCCTCAAATCTTTGAGAGCTGACCGAGGTGCGTCCTCTCGCCTTCACGGTCAGGTCAACTCTGACGTTGGCGCCGCCCGGGGCACTTGGTGACGTCATGGCGGGCCCTGATTGGTCGCCCGCGACCTAAGTCGGCCAATCCGCGATCGGCTAGTGTCCCTTCCAAAACGTCATATCTGCAGTAGGGGATACTCTTTCATTTTATATCAGGGCACCAATTTCCCCTTACTTACAACTTATAGTGTAACTTTCTCCCTTAACTGGCAGCCGGTCTGGTCGCCACATATATCAATAGACTCCCTGAACCTCAGAGAATCAGTAGTGAGAGCTGATATGACTCTTAAAGCAGGCAAACGAAAGAAATAGGAGAGGGCACCGTAACAGTACTTAGTATCATCTTAAACGGGTTGAGAGAGGTACAATCTTTGACATGATTGGGAAGGTCATTCCACATTCAGGCTCTCTTGATTTGTAGAGCATTCTTAGTTTGATTAAGTCATACTCTTGGAATATCAAATAGGTATTTGTTTCTGGTGTGGTGCCCTTGAGTTCTGTTACAACCTTCTAGGAAGCATTGAAGGTCAGGATTGACATTACAATTCAGAGTTTTAAATATATTGAGTACACAAGAGAGGATGTGCAGTGACTTAATATCTAACATATTCAGAGATTTGAGTAAGGGTACCGAGTGCTGTCTGGGGCCAGAGTTTGATATTGTTCTAATAGCAGCTTTGTGTTGGGTAATTAGAGGACGTAAATTATTTTGGGTAGTAGAACCCCAACCACAAATACCATAGTTGAGATAAGGATAGATGAGAGAGTAATAGAGCGTCACCAGGGCAAGGCGAGGAACATAATATCTGATCTTAGAAAGAATGCCAACAGTTTTAGAAACTTTTTTTTGCTATATTTAGAATGTGTCCCTAGAAATTCAGCTTGTTATCGATGAGAACACCAAGGAATTTACCATCAACTTTTCTACTGATTTGTATATTGTTTATTCTTAAATTAATTTAATTTGAGGATTTATTACCAAACAAAATATAGAAAGTTTTGTCAATGTTAAGGGTGAGTTTTTTAGCAGTTAGCCAAAGATGGACTCTATTTAGTTCAGTATTCACAGTCACATTTAGAGCAAGGGGGTCAGGACTGGAGAAAATAAAAGTTGTGTCATCAGCAAATAAGATTGGTTTGAGGTGTTGAGAGGCATTTGGAAGGTCATTAATGTAGATGAGAAAGAGGAGAGGGCCTAGTATGCTGCCTTGTGGAACACCGATGTTTATAGGTAGTGTCGGAGAAATGGAATTATTCACAGAAGCATACTGGAGCCTGTCAGTAAGGTAGGACTGAAGGTAATGCAGGGAGTGACCTCTGACTCCATAATGATATAATTTAAGAAGAAGGTTTTGGTGGTTGACAGTGCCTTACGAAGGTCCACAAATATCCCAACAGGGATCTCATTTTTATCAAGAGCTGCAAGTATCAAGTTAATCATACTAATAAGTGCATCGTTAGTGCTTTTTTGGGGTCTGAAGCCATATTGACAAGAGATTAGTATATTGTGTTTGGCTAGATAAGAGTAAAGCTGCTTGTAGATTAGTTTTTCAAATATTTTTCAAACAAGTTTGGCAGAATTGATATAGGTCTGAAATTGTTGACATCAGTGAGATCACCACACTTATGGACTGGGGTTACTCTCGCTTTTTTTAGAATATCTGGAAAAGTTTGAAGTTCAAGTGACTTGTTGTAGAGCAATGCAATGGCAGAGGCTAAAGATCTGGAGGCTTCTTTGTAGATTTGAGTTGGTATCTCTGCAAGGGCACTAGACTTGGTCTTAAGGGAAAGGATTACCTCATTTACATCAGTGGAATTAGCGGGCGTTAGGTACAGAGACTGTGGGTAGTTACCTGTATGATAGCCCTGAACATTAGTACTGGAAAATGGAAAATCATTAGCAAGGGATGACCCAATGGATGAGAAGAACCTATTGAATTCAATAGCAGTATTAGAGGCTGAAAGCAGACCATAGTTACTGGACAGGATTATTAGTTGGTTATTTAAAATGTTTTTTGATCCCAATATTTGTGAAATTGTGCTCCATGTATCCTTGATGATGCCTTTTGTTTGAGTAAATTTATGTTCGAAGTATTTAATTTTGGCTTTTCTAATTATTTTAGATAGTAATGACGAGTAATTCTTTGAAATATCTTTGGAGACAATACCTAACCTATAATTCTTTTCAGGGTCATGTTTTTATTAATAGATTTAAGTATCCCCTTTGTAAGCCAAGGATTGTTTAGCCATTTAGTTGTGACTTGTTTTGTTAGCATAGGACAGTGGGTGTTATAAAGGCTGAGAGTTTTTTGAAGAAATGATTGCACTGCTAGGTTGATGTCCCCTATGTTACCTAATTCGGACTCCCAGTTGATATTAGCTGCATCAGCTATAAAATTGCCTATAGAAGTTTCATTGTGCAGCCTAAAGCTTATCTTCCTTGTATCTAGAGATGGTTTGTGAATGTTGGTTAGGAGAAATGTTGGGTTATGGTCTGTAGTGCAATCAATGATTATCCCTGAAGTAAGCGGAGAGGTTATGTCGGTCCAGATGTGATCAAGAGCTGTGACAGTACTATCCGTGATTCTAGTAGGTCTAGTGATTAAGGGTATGAGGAAGAAGGAATTCATACAGTTGAGGAAACTAGCAGCAGTAGGGTTATCAGGCTCGCAGAGGTTAATGTTAAAGTCCCCAGAAATAATTAAGTGGTTTTTGTTCAATCTGTTCTCTAGTATTAGATTTTTAAGGTCAGAATTAAATTCAGTCACATCAGTGTTAGGAATTCTGTAGACTGCTTCCACAGTCAGGACAGCCTCACTACCCTTGAATCTGAAACAGACAAATATATACTCTCCACAAGGGTATCTAGTTTTAATTACTTTTAAGCAATTCAGTTCTTGGTGGTACTAGAGAGAAGTACCACCACCTCTTTGTACAGGACGACAGTTGTAAATAGCTGAGTAGTTAGGTATGTTGAAGAGTTGGGTAGTATCCTTTTTTAACCACGTTTCAGTAAACACAATAAAAGAGAATTTGTTGTCAGCTGTCTGAATCAGGGCATTAACATCAGCAAAGTGTTTGCTTAGAGATCTTACATTCGAGTTAATTACAGAAACATTGTGATTACATGTTAAAATATTGTTCACATCATGTGCTATATAATACCTGCAATTTTGATCATTAAAGTGATGATTGTCATAGATACTAGATAAGAGGTTTAGGTCTGGGTCTATAGTAGGTTGCATAAGAGGACTGTTTGACAGAAAAAATACAATTATAAAAAGATCTAGATATATATAAATATATAAATATATAAATATATATATATATATATTTATATATATATATATATATATATATATATATATATATATATATATATATATATATATATATATATATATATATATATGTATATTAGTATATTTTGGTAGCAGTCTTTCCTGTAGACATATATTATTAAATATGACCGAAAAAGTAAGATTCATAATTCTAACACGAATTTTCTCAATCTTTCGTACATTTCTTTTCACTGTTGGAGGTAAATCAAAAATCAATTCTCCAAAATTCATTTTTATTTCTAGTCTGACGCGACACGAGCGCGTTTCGTAAAACTTATTACATTTTCAAAGACTTTAGTTCACAAATACACAACTTACGCATCTCCGATTTTATATCTACATTTGAGTGAGGTGGAAGGGGTGATGTGGCATTAACACAAGACAGAACAAGATGTGGCATTAATAGGGTATTAATTTCATCAACACAAGACAGAACAAGAGTATTAATAGGGTATTAATTTCATCAACACAAGACAGAACACGAAACAATGGATATTGAATAGAAGTGTTTGTAGGAAGCCTATTGGTCCATATTTCTTGATGCTTCTATATTGGAGCGGAGTCTTGAGGTGGGTAGAATATAGTTGTGCAATAATTGGCTGTTGATTGCTGGTGTTGACTTTTTGATGTGTAGTGCCTCGCAAACGTCAAGCCGCCTGCTATCGCTGTATCTATCGATGATTTCTGTGTTGTTTACTAGGATTTCTCTGGCGATGGTTTGGTTGTGGGAAGAGATTATATGTTCCTTAATGGAGCCCTGTTGCTTATGCATCGTTAAACGCCTAGAAAGAGATGTTGTTGTCTTGCCTATATACTGGGTTTTTTGGAGCTTACAGTCCCCAAGAGAGCATTTGAAGGCATAGACGACGTTAGTCTCTTTTAAAGCGTTCTGTTTTGTGTTTGGAGAGTTTCTCATGAGTAGGCTGGCCGTTTTTCTGGTTTTATAGTAAATCGTCAGTTGTATCCTCTGATTTTTGTCTGTAGGGATAACGTTTCTATTAACAATATCTTTCAGGACCCTTTCCTCCATTTTATGAGCTGTGGAAAAGAAGTTCCTGTAAAATAGTCTAATAGGGGGGTATAGGTGTTGTGTTAGTTGTCACTTCAGAGGTTGCATGGCTTTTCACTTTCCTTCTTATGATGTCTTCGACGAAACCATTGGAGAAGCCGTTATTGACTAGGACCTGCCTTACCCTACAGAGTTCTTCGTCGACTTGCTTCCATTCTGAGCTGTGGCTGAGAGCACGGTCGACATTAACACGACTGAGAGCACGGTTAACAACACTCCTCTTGTACCTGTCTGGGCAGTCGCTGTTGGCATTTAGGCACATTCCTAAATGTCATTCGGTCGACACGCATATGTCGACCGTGCTCTCAGCCACAGCTCAGAATGGAAGCAAGTCGACGATGAACTCTGTAGGGTAAGGCAGGTCCTAGTCAATAACGGCTTCTCCAATGGTTTCGTCGAAGACATCATAAGAAGGAAAGTGAAAAGCCATGCAACCTCTGAAGTGACAACTAACACAACACCTATACCCCCTATTAGACTATTTTACAGGAACTTCTTTTCCACAGCTCATAAAACGGAGGAAAGGGTCCTGAAAGATATTGTTAATAGAAACGTTATCCCTACAGACAAAAATCAAAGGATACAACTGACGATTTACTATAAAACCAGAAAAACGGCCAGCCTACTCATGAGAAACTCTCCAGACACAAAACAGAACGCTTTAAAAGAGACTAACGTCGTCTATGCCTTCAAATGCCCTCTTGGGGACTGTAAGCTCCAAAAAACCCAGTATATAGGCAAGACAACAACATCTCTTTCTAGGCGTTTAACGATGCATAAGCAACAGGGCTCCATTAAGGAACATATAATTTCTTCCCACAACCAAACCATCGCCAGAGAAATCCTAGTAAACAACACAGAAATCATCGATAGATACAGCGATAGCAGGCGGCTTGACGTTTGCGAGGCACTACACATCAAGAAGTCAACACCAGCAATCAACAGCCAATTATTGCACAACTATATTCTACCCACCTCAAGACTCCGCTCCAATATAGAAGCATCAAGAAATATGGACCAATAGGCTTTCTACAAACACTTCTATTCAATATCCATTGTTTCGTGTTCTGTCTTGTGTTGATGAAATTAATACCCTATTAATACTCTTGTTCTGTCTTGTGTTGATGAAATTAATACCCTATTAATGCCACATCTTGTTCTGTCTTGTGTTAATGCCACATCACCCCTTCCACCTCACTCAAATGTAGATATAAAATCGGAGATGCGTAAGTTGTGTATTTGTGAACTAAAGTCTTTGAAAATGTAATAAGTTTTACGAAACGCGCTCGTGTCGCGTCAGACTAGAAATAAAAATGAATTTTGGAGAATTGATGTTTGATTTACCTCCAACAGTGAAAAGAAATGTACGAAAGATTGAGAAAATTCGTGTTAGAATTATTAATCTTACTTTTTCGGTCATATTTAATAATATATATATATATATATATATATATATATATATATATATATATATATATATATATATATATATATAAATATATATATATATATATATATATATATATATATATATATATATATATATATATATATATATATATATATATATATATATATATATATATATATATATATATATATAACTATATATATAACTATACATAAAATGAGGTAGATTGCTTAAAGGTACTTTAAGTGTGGTTTAATACTATTTTTTCTATTTTAAGTATAACTTGGGTGAGGCTAGGTGTTCCACAGAGGAGCCAGAGTGATGGGAAACAGATGACCATGCCGAGGCATGCCCAAATCAACTTCATTGCCCAGGAGAAGTCCCTAAACCCACTGGCATTCCATCAGCTTCTTCTAACAGAAGAAATAAAGAAATAAAGGGAAATGACCAGTGGAACATGTATTGGAAGAATGTATAATATTGAAAATTAATACTATGGAAATATGGGACTTATGTAAGTTGGATAGTAGAAACTATTGGAAAGATAACTCGTGTTATAGACCGTGTAAGAGTAGTTGCATTTATTGACATTTCCATTCATGAATATAATGACAACCTTGTAAATAGGAGTGTGAAATATGATCTCCTAAAATTAAGTAAAATTCATGAGATAAAACCCCGGAGAGATAAATTTGCATACTTCAGAGGAACATGTGTGATTAATTCAATACATTTCAAGTGATATACTTTCTTACTTTCAGAAAAATTGATATTAATCTTCAATCAATTGCATTTTTTTTTCTTGGAGGTGGAAGTGTGTTACTTATCCCTATTTAATGGATACTCACAATTTATTAACTCAATATATAATTTATTATGTTTTGCTTCTTGCTTGAAGGCATGTGTATATACTTTTGTAATTCTCTTACTATTTGGCAACATAAAGGAGTATGGTGCGCGATATCGTCACAGGTACGGGACTGTGAGGTCCGGGTCTACTTCTTCATAGATCACATGAAAAGCTTGTATTTGTATAGTTGCCAGTTGCTTCCTCTTTATTATTCTGTATAAATATATTTGTTTTATATGAAATATATTTTCTATGTTAATTAATTTTAACATTACCATTTATATTTAAGTGTTCTTATGTTTGCCTTAGCACAGTTATGTTGACGCAGTAGAGTTTATTATCGGGAGTGCTGCCTTATTATATTATAGTAGCTTATTGTGCCATCCAGTTTATTGTGATTATATAATTGAGATACTGACTGAAATATATTATATAGAATTTTATGTACGTGATTTATTTAATAACCTGGTGAAATATTAATAATAATTCGTGTATGGTACTTCTGATAAGACACCCTGGTTGAACGCATTAGAAACAGGGCTAATTTTGACTATCCCTAGACAACGTAAATTCTTGTTCCTGTAGTTCAACGAACGGTGTGGACCAGAAGTAACAAGCTCAATCCCCGCAAGCACATCTAGGTGAGTACACACACACACACACACACACCTATAGGTGCCTCGTAGCCTGGTGGATAGCGCGCAGGACTCGTAATTCTGTGGCGCGGGTTCGATTCCCGCACGAGGCAGAAACAAATGGGCAAAGTTTCTTTCACCCTAAGTGCCCCTGTTACCTAGCAGTAAATAGGTACCTGGGAAGTTAGTCAGCTGTCACGGGCTGCTTCCTGGGGTGTGGTGTGGAAAAAAAAAGGAAAAAAAGTAGTTAGTAAACAGTTGATTGACAGTTGAGAGTCGGGCCGAAAGAGCAAAGCTCAACCCCCGCAAAAACACAACTAGTAAACACAACTAGTAAACACACACACACACACACACACACAAAAGTTAGTGAAGCAGATCCTGACATTGTTGCAATAGTGGAAACTAAAATAAATGACATGATCTCGGATGCAATCTTTCCAGGGGAATACCAAGTGATAAGAAAAGAAAGGACAAAGAGACAGGGAGGGGGACTGGCACTCCTAATAAAGTTGAAATGGAAGTTTGAAGACCTGGAAAATCCGGTACTAATGAAAGCACAAGTAAGTAAGTAATTGTCAAAAGAAGGCACCAAACCGGGAAGGCTATGTAGCACCATCAAATACGCAAAATAATCAGAGGGCGCTAAATATCACCAAGGATGCCAATATGAGAACAAAAACGCATAAGGCGAACGATATCAAAGTATCCGAGTCACCAAGAATTCTATCGAGGGACAGGTGATCGCGAGGGGCGGTCGGAAAGCAAGACACACACACTCGTCCTGGAAGTCAGGACATTCAAGAAGGATATGCACGACCGTAAGAAGGACAATGCAACTAGGACAATAAGGAGCAGGGCGGCGCTCCATCAAGTGACCATGGGTTAAGCAAGTATGGCCAATACGCAACCTCGCCAGAGCTGTTTCCCACCGCCGGTTACGGTGGAAGGAGGACGGCCACGAGGAAACACAACATTTAAGAGTACGTAGCTTGTTACCAGTAACAGAAAACCAAGAAGCCTGCCAACGGGTAAGGACTGAGGAATGGATAACCGGGTAAAAGTCGGAATACGGAATGCCTTTACGAGAGATGGGACAAGAGCGGACAGCTTCCTTGGCGGCAGCATCCGCACGCTCATTTAAAGACACACCAATATGGCTGGGAACCCAACAAAACTCAACCGACTTAAATTTACTGTGAACGAGAAACAGCCAATGCTGGATCTCGACAACTACTGGATGAACTGGATTAAAGAACCCGAGAGCCATGAGGGCACTACGAGAGTCAACAACAACTACAAAGGAAGACTGACAACGAGAAAGCAGGAGACGAAGAGCATAGAGAATAGCATAAAGTTCCGCTGTAAAGATGCTAGTCTCCGGAGGCAAGCGACACATATAAGTGCGATCAGGAGTAGCCAACACTGTCCGCTGACTTAGACCCATCGGTGAAGACAGAAACGGAGCGGGAGTGAGAAGAAAAGTGCTCGAGGAAAAGGCGTTTTAGAACCGTAGGAGGGGTAAAAGCTTTGGTGATACGGGTCAAGGATGTACAAAACCGCGGAAAAGGGACCCTCCACGGGGGCAAAGAAGGAACAGCACGAGGAGAAACATCAGAAATACGAACGAAAAGAGAATCCTGTAGGCGAGATAACCGGACAGAAAGAGGGAGGTGGTGAAGAGGAACAGGAACCGCAGGAGGGGTAAAAGTTAAAGCACGACAGAGGCGAGAGGATGGATGTTGCAAGGACCGCGCAAGATAGCGAAGACAGTAGCGATCACGGCGGTCCTGGAGAGACAGGAAGCCAGTGTCAACATACAAGCTAAGGATGGGAGTCGAACGAAAGGCACCAGAACTGAGGCGCAACCCAGTATGGTGCAAAGCATCAAGACGGCGAAGAGTAGAAGGAGAAGCAGACGAGTAAGCAGGGCAACCATAATCGAGCTTAGACAGGACGAGAGAGGAATGTAAAGCAAGGAGAGTGCGCCTATCTGCCCCCCAAGAAGTATGGGACAAGACCCGAAGGAGGGTAAGGGCCTTAGAGCACTCAACACGGAGGTAAGAGATATGGGGAGACCAAGACAAGCGAGTGTCAAGGAATAACCCCAAAAGCTTCGCGGAATCTTTGTATTCAAGGGGATGACCATAAAGTGACAAAGAGGGACGAAGAACAACCCGTTTCCGCGTAAAAGTCATGGCACAAGTCTTAGAAGTAGAGAACTTGAAGCCATGATCTGTGGCCCAAGACGACACGGCATCAATTGCAAGTTGAAGCCAGCATTGAAGGAGAGGCGAATCATCACCCTGACAACAAAGGGTAAGATCATCGACATAGAGAGCGGAGAAGACACCAGAAGGAAGAGAGGAAAGAAGACCATTGAGGGCAACCAGAAAAAGAGTAGTGCTCAGAACACTACCCTGGGGCACACCTTCGTATTGCTGAAAAGAGGGGAGAGAGAGCGGTACCAAGGCGCACCCGAAAGGAACGACGAGAGAGGAAGCTGCGGAGAAAGAGAGGGAGATGACCACGAAGGCCAAAAGAATGAAGTTGAGATAGGATATGATAACGCCAAGTGGTGTCGTAAGCCTTTTCCAGGTCAAAAAGGACGGCAACAACGGAGGTTTTCGCAGCAAAAGCAGTACGAATATAGACCTCCAAGTTCACCAGGACATCTGTCGTGCTGCGGCACTTGCGGAAACCAAATTGAGAAGGGGAGAGGAGGTGATGGTGTTCCAGGAACCACATCAGACGAACGTTAACCATACGTTCAAAGAGTTTGCAGACACAACTTGTGAGAGCAATAGGTCGAAAGTCCTTAGGGGAAGTACCCAGAGACCCCGGTTTGCGAACAGGGAGGACAACGGCATCGAGCCAGTCCTCAGGGACTGACGACGAGTCCCAGATCCGATTATACAGACTCAGTAAATACTGAGACGTGCTCGGAGGGAGATGGCGAAGCATCTCATAATGAATACCATCGGAGCCCGCCGCCGTAGAACCGCAGAGGGCCAGGGCAGAACGAAGTTCAGAGAGAGAGAGAAGGGATCATTATAGGGAAGCTGAAGATGAGTGCAGAAATCTAAAGGACGAGACTCAAGGACAGGTTTACGAAGAAAGAAAGATTGGGGAAGATGAAGACCAGAGCTAACAGAAGAGAAGTGGGAACCCAGTTCGGAAGCGACCTGCAATGGGTCCGCCACAAGAGTATCATGGAGGTGAAGGACCGGTGAAACATCGGGAACGAACTTACCTGCTATCTTGCGGATACGCTTCCAGATCTGGGCCAGAGGGGTTTCGGACGTAATTGTTAAGACATAAGATGCCCAACATTCACGTTTAGCCGTACGGATGGCCCTACGGGCCACCGCACTCGCTTTCCGAAAGAAAAGAAAAGAATCGGTCGTCTGCCTACGGCGGTGCCTCTTCCAGGCTGCACGCTTACAGCGGACAGCCCGAGCACAGTCCGCATTCCACCAGGGAACGCACTTCCGTGGACCCCGAGAGGAAGAGCGAGGAATAGAGCGGAGGGCAGCGTTGAAGACAGTGTCATGAAAAAGGAGGAGAGCGCAAGAGAGAGGCAGAAGGGAGAGGTCAGAGAGAGCAGCACTGAGGGTAAATAGGGTCCAGTCTGCCTTAGCAAACTGCCACCTAGGGAAAGAGAGGGAAGGGCGAAAAGAGAAAAAGGAAACAAGGATTGGTAAATGATCACTTCCATGGAGGTCATCAAGAACCTGCCACGTGAAATCTAAGTAAAGAGAAGAAGAGCAGAGAGAAAGATCAAGACAAGAAAGGGTGCGAGTCCGAGAGTCCAAATGAGTGGGCTCACCAGAATTCAGAAGAGACAGGGAAGAAGAGAGGAGAAACGGCTCAAGGAGGCGACCCCGGGTATTCGTCAGAACGTCACCCCAAAGAGAATGACGACAATTGAAGTCACCCAGCAGGAGCACAGGCTCCGGCAAGGAGTCTAGGAGGTGTTTCAAATCAGGAAGAGAGAGCGGGACACTCGGGGGGAGATAAATGGAACAAACTGTGTACCATTTCCCCACAAAGATACGAGCAGCAGAACAATGGAGAGGCGAAGGAAAAAGTAAAGGAACAAAGGGAACATCAGCACGAATCAAGAGAGCAGAAGAATTAGAAACCCCAGCAATGGCTGGGGGGGGGGGGGGAGAGAAAGGAATAGCCACGAAAACGACCAGGACGAGCACCAAGCATTGGCTCCTGGAGACAGACACAAAAGGGCGAAAACCGCGAAATCAGAAGTTGGAGTTCGAGGAAATTGGCGTAATAACCTCGAACGTTCCATTGAAGAACGGACAACGACGAGAAGAGAAAGGACAAAAATAGAGAACAAGGAAGAAACAAAGGCGAAAGAGCAACAGAGCACGTTAAAGAATATCAGGGTCGGGATCAGGGTCAGCAAAGTCAGGGTTAGGGGGCATGGGTAAACTGAGCAAAGACGGAGGGAAGGAAACGGGAGAACAGATCAGAGGTGGGCGGGCGGGGTCCGGAGGAGGAGGAGGAAGAGGAAGAGGAGGAGACAACGGAGAGGAGCAGTCAAGGACAGCAGCAGGAAGAGGGGGAGTAGAAAGAGGGGAGCGCACCCCAGCAAGAGCAGCAACCGAAAGGGAAGCAGGGGCCAAAGAAACTTCCATAGCAGGAACAGGGGGCGCAATCACTAAAACGGGAGGGGAAAGAGCAACAGAGCCAGAAGTAGGAACTGAGGAAGAAAGCGAAGCCTTCTTACCTGCCGGGGAAGAGGAAGGAGAGGAGCCAGGCTTACGCTTCTGACTTAAAGAGACCGGTGTCCCAGCAACTACGTACCGGGCAACGGATTCCAGTGTCTCAACAGGAGAAGCCGAACGAGAGCACACACGACGGCCGTTAGGAGAGCGATGGACATCCGCCCGCACCGACAGGCGGTGGGGAGAGCCGATAGATGGAGGAAGAGGATGGGAAGGAGGATCGGAGGGGGACGAGGAAGAAGACACAGGAGACATGACAGACCGGGTTGAAGGAAGGGGAACCCCAGACAGAGGACCAGGAGGGGGACCCCTCAGGAGAGAACTCTAAGGAACAGAGGAGGGGGCAGTGGGCGTATCAGGGTCCAAGGCCCGGAAACGGTTGAGAGTCTGAGGAAGGGGGGAAGGACGAGGAGAGGAAGACCGCAACACGCGAGCATAAGAGATGCTAGTATAAGGCGGGAGCCGGCGAACCTGGCGCCTCGCCTCAGGAAAAGATAAACGCTCCCGGTGCTTCAGGTTAAGGACGGCCGCCTCAAGCTTGTAATGGACACAGGCACGGGAGAAGGTAGGATGGGCCTCACCGCAGCTGAGGCAGCGAGCTTGGGGAGAAGTGCACTCCGACTTAGAGTGACCTTCACTCCCACACAAAGGACAGAGAGAGACAGTCCCAGAGCAGCGGAGGGCACCATGCCCAAACCTCCAGCACTTGTTACAAAGTCGAGGAGAAGGAATATACTCCTGGACAGAGCACCTAGCATCAGCAAGAATGACAGAGGATGGAAGGGTCCTACCATCACATGTGATCTTCACAACGCGAAGGGGTTGACGGCGACGACCACGAGGGGACGAGTAAACGAGTCAACTTGGAGGACAGAATGGCCTTGGGCATCAAGGATATGCCGAATATCATCGTGGCAATCCTGCAGATTCCGAACACCGGTTGCAACTTGGGGTGGGAGGAGAATAGTGCCAACACTGGCATTCATCTGAACGTTCTTGGAGACCTGAACAGGGATCTCGCCAAGGCAAGATAAGGCAGCCAAGCGGGAAGCCGCATCCTGAGAAGGAGCAGCAACGACACGTGTACCGAGACGAGTGGGGTTGAAAGTAACAGACGCATCCACGGAATCTACAAGATGCCGATGGAGGGAGAAATCGTCAGGAGGCGCAGAATCAAGAGGGAGGAGATCAAAGTATTTGGCCCATGAAGCAGGACCAAACAAGGCCTGATACGCATCAGCACGGGAAGGAATCGAGCGAGTGTGGTTGGGGCGCGAACGGCATTGAGAACCCCTAGAGAGAGAGGGGTCAAAAGGCTCACTAGTCACAACGAAAGACTTAGCCACACCAGGGGACGAAGTGGTCACCACCGGGGGCTGGAGGCTCGACCCAACCACAGAGGAGGGAGGGGAGCTGGGGGAAGAAGTCAGGACGGTCAAAGGAGGAGCAAGGTCGGGGCCCAACGCAGCGGGAGCTACAGAGCCTGGTCTTCCAATACAGGCCGACTCGGGGGCTTGGTCGCCCACCCCACGAGCCTGAGAGGGTACAACGGAAACATTCAACGACATAGAGACGAAAAGTGACAAATTCATCCACGAATGTGCCCCCATACCCACTATGGAGCCACAATTAGAGGCAGGACACCCAACAGGAACTATCGCCGATCATGCCGGGGCCCCCTAGGGGTGCGTCGTGAGTATACGCCCCACAAACGCCACCTTAAGAACCGTCAGTCCGTCGAGATCGGGTTCAGCGACGAAAGGGGGATTGACAATAAAAGGTTCCCCTCACTCGAGACGTTGGGTACTACAGTTCTACGGGTGCAAGAGTATGCCTCCTCAAGCACCCGGGCGTCAAAATAGAAGAAGTCCAAAGAAATAATCCAAAACAAGCAAAAGCTCGGCAGGAAACGACAAGCAGATAGGAGAAGAGGGGGAAGAAAAACGAAACATAAGCAAAGGAAAAGCGATATGGCACAATTGGAGAAGACAGCAGCAGGAGCGCAAGGCCAGAAAAGGCCAGAGGACTGCCCAACGGAGCATCACACTCCGTCAGCCGTCCACCAAGCCCCCTCACGACGCCAACGGGCCGGATGGGGAGGGGAAATGAAAGCACAAGCTCCATGCATGGAACTCTGACAGCAGACGGGAAGCAGATTGTGATCTTGACAATCTACAATCCCCCACCAAACAGTAGAAGGCCCAGGCAGGAGTATGATGACAACAACAAGGTATGCATAGATGAACTGCAGAAGGCAGCAGCAATAGCTCACAGAATGAGAGCAAAACTGCTAGTCATGGGGAACCTAAATCATGGAGAGATCAATTGGGAATCAAGGAATCCCCATAGCGGGGAAGAAACGTGGGGAGCAAAGTTAGTAGACGTTATAGACAGCAATTTCCTAACACATCAAGTGAAGGAAGACACAAGGGAAAGAGAAGGGGATGCACTGAGCCTATTAGACATGATTTTCACTAAGCACGTAGAAGACATTGAGAATTTGGAACATGAAACACCTCTAGGAGCCCGTGACCATTGTGTCACTAGTCTTTGATTACATGATGAAGCTTAAGGTTGTGACCAAGAGACAAGAGGTCTGGGAAAGGAGAGTTGACCACAGGAAAGGGGACTACAGGAGGATAAGGGATTATCTGGGAGATGTGCAGTGGGAGGAAGAAATTAGAGGAAAAACAGTCCAAGAGATGATGGATCTAGTCACACGGAAATGCCAAGATGCCGAAGAGTGATTTATACCAAATGTAAAGAAAAAAAGTAGAAGCGGATATAATAACTCATGGTTTAATAGACAATGTCAGGAAGTTAAACTAAGAAGCAGGAGGGAGTGAAGGAAGTACATAAGACAAAGGACAGAGAACAACAGGATTAGATGCAACAGAGCTAGGAACGATTATATTAACATAAGAAGAGTATCAGAAAGAAATTATGAGAATGATATTGCGATCAAAGCGAAAAGCAACCTAAATTACTACAGAACCATATAAGAAGGAAAATGTCGGTGAACGACCAAGTGGCAAGACAATGAAAAACAGGGGGCATATGCAGAAAGTGACAAGGAAATCTGCGAGGCACTAAATGCCAGTTTCCATGAAGTGTTCACATCCGAGCCTGAGCAGCTCCCATTGTTAGAAGAGATTTCCCTAGATGAAAGACTACCAGATATAAAGGTGGCAGCAGAGGAGGTAATGAAACAGTTGACAACACTGAATGCAGCTAAAGCGGTTGTACTAGACAAAGTATCACCGTGGATACTAAAAGAGGCAGCGCAGGCCCTCAGCATGCCTCTGGTAAGGATCTTAAATGAATCACTTATTTATCACTCTAGCAATTATCACTTATCAGTCTAGCAATTGCCCATTTGCTGGAAGAGGGCAAATGTTGTACCAATTTTCAAGAAAGGTGATAGGGAGGAGGCACTTAACTATAGACCTGTATCACTGACAAGCATCCCCTGTAAAATACTTGAAAGAATAATTAGGCTAAGACTGGTTGCACACCTAGAGAACATTAGGTTTGAAAACAACCATCATCATGGGCTCTGAAAATTGAAATCTTGCCTAACAAACCTTCTGGAATTCTATGATTAAATAACGAGGATAAGGCAGGACAGAGAAAGTTGGGCAGACTGCATATTTCTGGACTGCCAAAAAGCCTTTGATACAGTACCGCACATGAGACTGCTGTTCAAACATGAGAGGTAGGTGGGAGTGAGCGGAAAGGCCCTAACATGGGTAAGGAACTATCTAACAGGAAGGAGCCAGAGAGTTATGGTAAAGGGGGAGAAGTCGGACTGGCGAACAGTTACAAGTGGAGAACCTCAAGGATCGGTTCTGGGACCAATTCTATTTCTAGTATAAGTTAACGACATGTTTACAGGAGTAGAATCCTACATGTCGATGTTCACGGATGACGCAAAGTTGATGAGAAGAGTTGGGACGGATGAGGATTGTAGAATCTTCCAAGAGGACTTGGACAGGTTGCAGAGATGGTCAGAGAAATAGCTAATAGAGTTCAACACGAGCAAATGTAAAGTTATGGAAATGGGATTAGGTGATAGGAGATTAAAGGGACAGTACACGATGAAGGGGAACTGCCTACTTGTGACGACGTGAGAAAGAGACCTGGGCGTGGACGTAACACCTAATTTAACTCCTGAGGCACATATAAATAGGATATCAACAGCAGCGTACTCTACACTGACAAAAGATAAAACATCATTTAGAAACTTAAGTAAGTAGGCATTTAGGGTGTTTTACACTGCCTACGTGAGGCCAGTCTTAGAGTATGCCACCCCATCTTGGAGTCCCCACCTGAAGAAACACATAAGGAAACTGGAAAAGGTTCAGAAGTTTGCAAAGAGACTCGTCCCAGCATTACGAGGGATGGGGTATGAAGGGCGTCTGAAGGAACTGAGCCTTACGACACTAAAAAAGAGAAAAAAAGAGAAGGGAGAGGAAGGATATGGTATAGGAACGTATAAAATACTCTGGGGGATTGACAGAGTGGACGTAGACGAAATGCTCACACGGAATACTAACAGAACGAAGGGACATGGGCGGAAGCTGGAAACTTAGATGAGTCACAGAGATGTTAGGAAGTTTTCTTTTAGAGTGAGAATAGTGGAAAAATGGAATGCACTTAAGGAGCAGATTGTGAAAGCAAATTCTACTCATAATTTTCTTACTAGGTATGATAGGGAAATGGCACAGGCGTCATTACTGTAAACAACCAATGATTCAAAAGGCGAGATCCAAGAGTCAACGCTCGATCCTGCAGACACAAATAGGTGAGTACACACACACACACACTTACCGTATTTCGCTTCGCGTTAACACTGAAAAAACTGACTGGACGCCAACCAATTTTACCCGTGTTCAACCAGCGGTAATTGGGGACCTGGTTGTATACCGATTAGCAGGTGGTGTTCCAGGGGAAACTCGTAGGGTAAGTCTTACAATGGGCCTCGGGAAGAGGAAGCTGGGATCCTGGTAACAGGAGTCACAAGTCCTCTTATCATGTATCAAACACCAGCTGACAAAACAGACCTGAGTTTCCCTGAACTGCAACTGTGTTCGGAGACCTGTTGTTATTTTGGTTAGATACGTTGTTGTTGTTGTGGTGGTGGTGGTGGTTGTGTTTGGTTGTTGTTGTTGTTGTTGTGGTAGTGGTTGTGTTTGGTTGTTGTTGTTGAAGACTGAACTACTCAGAACAAGTACTGGGAGCAGCAAGAGCTATGGTCAGCCCGTTGTGGACTTGGTTAGATATATGCTATCAAATATATTTGAAGAATTTGGCAACCCCAAAACAACAAATGACAAAGAGCGCTAGATAAAAATGGACGGACTTGCTATAATATTTCTTAATGTAATATATCGGCAGTTTAGGATATATTTTTTCGACTGTATGATAGCACATTACTTGCCAGTGTAAGGTCAGTATGTGGTGCTCGACGGAGGTGTTGACCGTGAGCTGCTCCTCGCACCTCCACCTTCCAACTGCACGCCTGGTGACCACTTGGCCCCGCCTGTTGGTGTAGTGGTAGTGGAGTCTAAGCTCACGACTGGAGCCAACTGGCCTGGTGCCCTGCGTCCGGCAGAGCAACAGCGCCCTGTCCTCCTGGTGAACCACTCCCATTGATATTGTCCATTTCTACCCAGATTTTCCATCAAAAACGGCTTTGATCCTTTTTCCCAAAATGTTCTCAATAATGAAGCCATCTTCGCATTCTATTTCCATAGAGAAGTTATACATGATGGTGTGTAGACTGGCTGTGAGGTCCTGAGCCAAGTGCTGTGCACGGAGCACTGTGTACTCTCCACTCACCTTATAGTCCCCAGTAATAATGCTCTCCCACCTGCCCTCTGCCTCAAGTTCTTGTGCGTCGCTCATAACAAAAACATCAATTTATTTTTATGCCTTATAGAAATCTTCGCAGATATGTTTGGTGAGTATTTCTAGCAAGTTGTGACAAATGACTGTGACCTTGCCCAGTAAGTGCTTCGCTCTAAGGAGCTCTAGTGCTCCAGATACGGCAGCGTACATTACGTCTTCCGACTCCTCCGCCACATTCACGCTTCTTGTTTCACATATAAATGTGTAATTCTACAAAAATAAGATTGCACTTTCTTTTTCGAGAAGAATTGTGTCGTCTGTACTGGCCCACCAATATTTCCTGTCATTATATAACATAAATCCAACCCAAATGGGCTCTTGGTCAGAGGAGGGGAGCGCCTCCAACGACGCTAAGATGGCCGACTTTATCTCCTCCATTACATGGGGTTGATTGATGAGCTCGAGGACCAGGAGGACAGCAGCGGCCGTGGGCCGAGCCTCAGCTATGAGCTGGTAGACGCCCTGGCCCAGGTTGGAACACTGGCTGGGCCACACCTCGCAAGCCTCGCTCAAGCACATTAACATCCTCACTGGTGCCTGGCTCTAGCACGGCACTGTTAGTGTCTCGCATTATACCACTGGCTTCTTAAGGCAAGGCCACCTGGCTTCAGTCCGGAGGGCGTGGGTCGTCTGTGGTGCCAGGACGGGGGCGGGGGTCGTCTGTGGTGCCAGGACGTGGCTGGGGGCCCTCAGAGACGCCTGGACGACCCCCTCGTCAAGGAGAGAGTCGAACTCTCCATTTTCCACTCTTGAACCTCTCGCCTCCATTCTCCTCTGACTCTTGTATTTATGTCGAGGACACTAACATTGTCCTTGAGACAAAAAGCAAGACTAAATATATCAGTTCTGTATATGTAGTAAGAATGAAGTTCTTATGGATGCTGGTAATATCTATCTCCCATGTCTATCAAACGCAATATGTATCTGTTTGTTTGTCTATCTGTCTATTCGAGGTTGGTGACCGGGCCTCTCCAAACACCTCAGGGTGATTGGTCTTTGTTTAAAAGGTAGGTGATGAATGGTAGGGAAGGTGATGAATGGCAGGGTAGGTGATGAATGGTAGGGTAGGTGATGAATGGTACGGTAGGTGATGAATGGTAGGGTAGGTGATGAATGGTAGGGTAGGTGATGAATGGTAGGGTAGGTGATGAATGGTAGGGAAGGTGATGAATGGCAGGGTAGGTGATGAATGGTAGGGTAGGTGATGAATGGTACGGTAGGTGATGAATGGTAGGGTAGGTGATGAATGGTAGGGTAGGTGATGAATGGTAGGGTAGGTGATGAATGGTAGGGTAGGTGATGAATGGTAGGGGATGATGAATGGTAGGGAAGGTGATGAATGGTAGGGTAGGTGATGAATGGCAGGGAAGGTGATGAATTGTAGGGTAGGTGATGAATGGTAGGGTAGGTGATGAATGGTAGGGGGATGATGAATGGTAGGGAAGGTGATGAATGGTAGGGTAGGTGATGAATGGTAGGGTAGGTGATGAATGGTAGGGAAGGTGATGAATTGTAGGGTAGGTGATGAATGGTAGGGTAGGTGATGAATGGTAGGGGGATGATGAATGGTAGGGAAGGTGATGAATGGTAGGGAAGGTGATGAATTGTAGGGTAGGTGGTGAATGGTAGGGTAGGTGATGAATGGTAGGGGGATGATGAATGGTAGGGAAGGTGATGAATGGTAGGGAAGGTGATGAATTGTAGGGTAGGTGGTGAATGGTCGGGTTGGTGATGAATGGTTGGGAAAGTAATGAATAGTAGGGAAGGTGATGAATGGTAGGGTAGGTGATGAATGGTAGGGTAGGTGATGAATTGTAGGGTAGGTGGTGAATGGTAGAGTAGGTGATGAATGGTAGGGAAGGTGATGAATGGTTGGGTAGGAGATGAATGGTAGGGTAGGTGATGGATGGAAGGGAAGGTGATGAATGGTAGAGTAGGTGATGAATGGCAGGGAAGATGATGAATAGTAGGGTAGGTGATGAATGGTAGGGTAAGTGCCTACCTACCCTACCATTCATCACCTACCCTACCATTCATCACCTACCCAACTATTCATTACTTACCCAAGGGAGCCGGTCGGCCGAGCGGACAGCACGCTGGACTTGTGATCCTGTGGTCCTGGGTTCGATCCCAGGCGCCGGCGAGAAACACTGGGCAGAGTTTCTTTCACCCTATGCCCCTGTTACCTAGCAGTAAAATAGGTACCTGGGTGTTAGTCAGCTGTCACGAGCTGCTTCCTGGGGGTGGAGGCCTGGTCGAGGACCGGGCCGCGGGGACACTAAAAATCCCCGAAATCATCTCAAGATAACCTCAAGATAACCCTACCAATCAGCACCTCTCGTAGAATTCATCACCTTCCCTTTCATTCATCACCTATCCATTAGTTGATGAATGATAGGGTAGGTGATGGATGGTAGGGAAGGTGATGAATGGTAGGGTAGGTGGTGAATGGTGGGGAAGGTGATGAATGGTAGGGTAGGTGATGAATGGTAGGGTAGGTGATGAATGGTAGGGAAGGTGATGAATGGTAGGGAAGGTGATGAATGGTAGGGTAGGTGATGAATGGTAGGGTAGGTGATGAATGGTAGGGAAGGTGATGAATGGTAGGGTAGGTGGTGAATAGGAGGGTAGGTGAAGAATGATAGGGAAGGTGATGAATGGTCTGTAGGTGGTAAATGGTAGAGTAGGTGGTGAATGGTAGGGTAGGTGATGAATGGTAGGGTAGGTGATGAATGGTAGGGTAGGTGATGAATGGTAGGGTAGGTGATGAATGGTAGGGTAGGTGATGAATGGTAGGGAAGGTGATGAATGGTAGGGAAGGTGATGAATGGTAGGGTAGGTGATGAATGGTAGGGAAGGTGATGAATAATAGGGAAGGTGATGAATGGTGGGGTAGGTGATGAATAATAGGGTAGGTGATGAATTGTAGGGAAGGTGATGAATGGTAGGGTAGGTGATGAATGGTAGGGTAGGTGGTGAATGGTTGGGTAGGTGATGAATGGTAGGGTAGGTGATGAATGGTAGGGTAGGTGGTGAATGGTTGGGTAGGTGATGAATGGTAGGGTAGGTGATGAATGGTAGGGTAGGTGATGAATGGTAGGGTAGGTGATGAATGGTAGGGTAGGTGGTGAATGGTTGGGTAGGTGATGAATGGTAGGGTAGGTGATGAATGGTAGGGTAGGTGATGAATGGTGGGGTAGGTGATGAATGGTAGGGTAGGTGATGAATGGTGGGGTAGGTGATGAATGGTAGGGTAGGTGATGAATGGTAGGGTAGGTGATGAATGGTAGGGTAGGTGATGAATGGTAGGGTAGGTGATGAATGGTGGGGTAGGTGATGAATGGTAGGGAAGGTGATGAATGGTAGGGAAGGTGATGAATGGTAGGGAAGGTGATGAATGGTAGGGTAGGTGATGAATGGTAGGGTAGGTGATGAACTGTAGGGTAAATTATGAATGGTAGGGTAGGAGGTGAAAGGTAAGGTAGGTGATGAATGGTAGGGGAAGGTGATGAATGGTAGGGTAAGCGATAATTGCTTAGGTAGGAGGTGAAAGGTAAGGTAGGAGATGAATTGTAGGGTAGGTGACGAATGGTAGGGTAAGTGATGAATGGTAGGGTCGGAGGTAAAAGGTAAGGTAGTTGATGAATGGTAGGGAAGGTGATGAATGATAGGGTAGGTGGTGAAAGGTAGGGTAGGTGATGAATGACAGGGAAGATGATGAATATTAGGGTAGGTGGTGAATGATAGGGAAGGTGATGAATATTAGGGTAGGTGGTGAATGATAGGGAAGGTGATGATTGATACGGTAGGTGATAAATAGCCGTGTTTTTGATGAATGGCAAGATAAGTGATGAATATTAGGATAGGTGATGAATGGAAGGGAAGGTGGTGAATGTTAGGGAAAGAGATGAATGGTAGAGAAGGTGATGAATGGTAGGGTAGGTGATGAATGGTAGGGTAAGTGCCTACCTACCCTACCATTCATCACCTACTCTACCATTCATCACCTTCCCTACCATTCATCACCTTTCCTACCATTCATCACGTTAACTACCATTGATCACCTTCCCTACCATTCATCACTTACCCTACAGTTCATCGCCTACTCTACCATTCATCACCTACCTTACCATTCATCACCTTCCCAACCATTCATCAAATTCCCTACCATTCACCACCTCGCATACCATTCATCATTTTCCCTGTCATTCATCACCTATCCATTAGGTTATGAATTGTTGGGTAGGTGATGAATGGCAGGATACGCGATGAATTGTAAAGTACGTGATGAATGGTAGCGAAGGTGATGAATGGTAAGGTAGGTGATGAATGGTAGGATACGTGATGAATGGTTGGGTAGGTGATGAATGGTAAGGTAAGTGATGAATGGTAGGGTAGATGATGAATGGTAGGGTACGTGATGAATGGTAGGGTAGGTGATGAATTGTAGGGTAGGTGATGAATGGTCGGGTAGGTGATGAATGGTAGGGTAGGTGATGAATGGTAGGGTAGGTGATGAATGGTAAGGGTACGTGACGAATAGTAGGGTAGGTGATGAATGGTAGGGTAAGTGATGAATGGTAGGGTAAGTGATGAATTGTAGGAAAGGTGATGAATTGTAGGAAAGGTGATGAAATTGAGAGATTGGTTAGAACCCAGGAGGGAGAGAGACAGGGAGGGAGAGAGACAGGGAGGGAGGGAGACAGGGAGGGAGGAAGACAGGGAGGGAGAGAGACAGGGAGGGAGAGAGACAGGGAGGGAGAGAGATAGGGAGGGAGGAGGGAGGGAGAGAGAGAGACAGGGAAAGAAAAAGACAGGGAAAGAAAGAGACAGGGAGGGAGAGACAGGGAGGGAGGGAGACAGGTAGGGTGAGCGACAGGGAAGGAGGGAGGAGAGACTGGGAGGGAGAGAGACTGGGAGGGATTAAAGACAGAGAGGGAAAGAGACAGGGAGGGAGAGAGACTGGGAAAGAAAGAGACAGGGAGGGAGAGAGACAGGGAGGGAGGGAGGAGAGACAGGGAGGGAGGGAGACAGGGAGGGAGGGAGACAGGGAGGGAGAGAGAAAGGGAGGGAGGAGAGACAGTGAGGGACGGAGACAGGGAGGGCAAGAGACGGGGACGGAGAGAAACAGGGAGGGAGGAGACACAGGGAGGGAGAAAGACAGGGAGGGAGAAAGACCGGAAGGGAGAGAGACAGGGAGGAGAGACAGGGAGGGAGAAAGATAGGTAGGGAGAGAGACAGGGAGGAAGAGAAACCGGGAGGGAGAGAGACAGGGAGGGAGAAAAATAGGGAGGGAGAGAGACAGGGAGGGAGAAAGACCGGAAGAGAGGAGAGACAGGGAGGGCGAGATATAGGGAGGGAGGAGAGACAGGGAGGGAGAGAGACAGGGAGGGGGAGAGACAGAGAGGGAGGAGAGACAGGGAGGGAGAGAGACAATGTGGGTGAGAGACAGGGAGGGGGGAGAGACAGGGAGGGAGGAGAGACAGGGAGGAAGGGAGGAGAGACAGAGAGGGAGAGAGAAAGGGATGGAGAGAGACAGGGAAAGAGAGTGACAAGGTGGGAGAGAGACAGGGAGGAAGGGGAGACAGGGAGGGAGGAGAGACAGGGAGGGAGAGAAAAAGAGGTAGAGGGACAGGGAGGGAGAGAAAAAAAGAGGTAGAGAGACAGGGAGGGAGGAGAAAGGGAGACAGGGAGGGAAGAAAGACAGGAAGGGAGAAAGGGAGAGAGAGAGACAGGGAGGGAGAGAGACCGGGAAGGAGAGAGATAGGGAGGGAGGGAGAGAGACAGGGAAAGAAAGAGACAGGGGGACAGGTAGGGTGAGCGACAGGGAATTAGGGAGGAGAGACTGGGAAGGAGAGAGACTGGGAGGGAGGAAAGACAGAGAGGGAAAGAGACAGGGAGGGAGAGACCGGGAGGGAAGGAGACAGGAAGGGTGAGCGACGGGGAAGGAAGAAGGAGAGACTGGTGGGAGAGAGACTTGGAGGGAGGAGAATTTATGAATTCAAATGAATTTTTCATGGATATGATACCAACATCAAATCATATATCAGACGTCACCCTATCCCCACTAGATTTTGAAGAAGCCATAAACAGTATGCCTATGCACTCTGCACCAGGCCCGGATTCTTGAAACTCCATATTCATCAAGAACTGTAAAAAAACACTATCGCAGGCCCTTTACATTCTGTGGAGACAAAGCCTAGATACTGGCGTTATCCCTGACATACTAAAAATAGCAGAGATAGCACCACTCCATAAAGGAGGAAATAAGGCAGAGGCAAAAAATTACAGACCGATAGCACTAACATCGCACATCATAAATTTTTTTGAGAGAGTGCTAAGAAGTAAGATCACAAAATACATGGAATCTCAGCGTCTCCATAACCCCGGACAACATGGTTTTAGAACAGGGCGCTCTTGCCTGTCGCAGTTGCTGGACCACTATGATATCGCATTAGATGCTATGGAAGACAAACAAAACGCTGATGTAATTTACACAGATTTCGCAAAAGCTTTTGATAAATATGACCATGGTGTTATTGCACATAAAATGCGTTCAAAACGAATTACCAGGAAAATAGGCAGATGGATCTAAAATTTCCTGACTAACAGAACCCAATGTGTAATAGTCAACAAAATAAAATCCAGCCCATCAACCGTGAAGAGCTCAGTCCCCCAGGGTACTGTGCTTGCTCCAGTACTTTTTTCATCCTCATATCGGACATAGACCAGAACACAACCTATAGCACTGTATCATCCTTTGCAGATGACACTAGGATTTTCATGAGAGTTGGCAACATAGAGGACACGGCAAACCTCCAATCAGATGCAGATCAGATGTAGATCATAGATTTCTATGGGCTACAGAAAATAATATGGTGTTTAACGAGGATAAGTTCCAGCTCATGCGCTACGGAAAAATTTAAAATATAAAAACAGAAACCACGTACAAAACTCAGGCAAATCATAACATAGAACGAAAAGGCAATGTAAAGGATCTGGGTGTACTCATGTCGGAAGACCTTACCTTTAAACAACACAATAAAGTAGCCGTCACAACTGCAAGAAAAATGACAGGTTGGACAACAAGAACTTTTCACACTAGAGATGCTATACCGAAGATGATACTTTTCAAAACGCTTGTGCTCTCTAGAGTGGAGTACTGCTGCACAATGACAGCACCTTTCAAAGCTGGAGAAATTGCTGACCTGGAGAGCGTGCAGAGATCCTTTACTGCTAGAATCCACTCAGTAAAACATCTAAATTACTGGGACCGACTAAAGAGCCTAAATCTGTACTCCCTTGAGCGCAGGCGGGAGAGATACATAACAATTTACACGTGGAAAATAATTGAGGGGCTGGTCCCAAACCTGCACACAGAAATAACATCACATAAGATCAGAAGACATCGCAAGATGTGCACAATACCCCCGTTGAAAAGCAGAGGTGCAACAGGTACTCTGAGAGAGAACTCTATCATCATCAGAGCCCCGAGACTGTTCAACACGCTTCCACTACACATAAGGGGCATAACTGGCCAACCCCTCACAGTATTCAAAAGAGAACTGGATAAGCACCTCCAAAGGATACCTGATCAACCAGGCTGTGACTCATACGTCAGGCTGCGAGCAGCCGCGTCTAACAGCCTGGTTAATCAGTCCAGCAACCAGGAGGCCTGGTCGACGACCGGGCCGCGGGGACACTAAGCCACGGAAGCACCTCAAGGTAGCCTCAAGGTAAGGTAAGGTAGGAGGAGAGACAGGGAGGGAGAGAGAAAGGGAGGGAGGACAGACAGTGAGGGACGGAGACAGGGAAGGAGAAAGACAGGGAAGGAGAGAGAGAGACAGGGAGGGAGGAGAGACCGGGAAGGCGAGAGACAAGGAGGGAGAGAGACAGAGAGGGAGGAGAAAGAGGGAGGATAAGAGACAGGGAGGGAGGGAGACTGTTAGGAATAGAGACAGGGAGGGAGAGAGAAAGGGAGGGAGGAAGTAGTGAAGTTGAGGACTACAGCGACGCGCACCACCTGCCAGGTGGCACTCACGTGAGTGGCACCTGGCAGGTGGCGCACGTCGTCGTAGTCCTCAAGGGTTTTGGGGGGGAATTTCCCGGATGTTATGACATGTGTCGGAGGAAAGTGGAGCGCGTCGCTCTAGTCCTCGTGGTTTTGGGGTGCTTTTCTGTGTGTTCTGGTCATGAAAGAGGGAAGCCATGTTGTTGGGGATGTGTGAGAGTATGTGGTAGAGTAAGAAAATAGAAGGATAAGAGTGGAATAAGAGGAAAGAGTAGTTAGATATGTATGTGTGTTTGTCATAGACTTAATCCTGTGTGAGGATAATAGTTTGATGATAGTAAGTAAGTAGAGGTTGAGGGGATCCAACATAGTGGATATGTTGTTTGGGGAGGGGGAGGGGGGAGGGAGAGGAGAACCCCCATACCTGAGAGGAAAGCCTGGACGTCCATTAGCTTCCCCCTACAGGAAGTCGTAAGTGGGAGAAGAGGGTAAGAGAGAGAGAGCAGCAGCCTCCTGCGGAAGTGACCCATTTGCCTTAAAGGGTTTTCGTTGTCTTAAGACCAGACTTGGAGATGTTCATCCCTCCACGATTCCCCCTCTACTGCGATTCCGGTAAGGAGGGGAGCGAGGTACATACTCCGCCAGCAGGGGTCCTCACCGGCAGACCCTCACCTGTCAGCCATCAATCACTCCCACCCCTCAGCCCCCCACCGCTCCCATACCATCAACCATTGTTCTGTGCAAACCCTTTTAGTATTATTATTATTTCTGTTAATATGTGTAAGCTATATCGTAACGTGATCAACATGGTGAGAGCAATAAACGAGGGAAAAGTAAGCACATTATATAAATTTATTTCTTTATTAAACACTTAAGCGATTTACAACGATAATAATAATAATAATAAGACTTCTTCTTGGTGGTGGTTTAGCTAGCAGACAGATGGAGAAAGACTTTCATTCAGTCCATCGAACCTTCCCGACACGCTAGTCAACCAGCCAATCTGTAGAACGGGTTTAGGTAGTAGACAGACCGATTGGGAGTCATTCATCCACTCCAACGAACCTTCCCGACATGCCAGTCAATCAGTCAATCTGTAGAAAGGGGAAAAGATTATAAGTTTTGTTGTTGTTGTTGTCAATGTTGTAAACATAAATACAGACATTATTATGTTCATCATTCAATCCTGACATAAAGCATTACTCACCGCACTATCATCCTAGCCAACTTCGCCACACAGCGTTTCACACTCAGCATCACTACCGTTTAAGCAGAATGTTTGCTTACACACAGGCATTTTCATCTGAGCGTAATTGAATTTCAACACTTTTTCATCATTCTTGCGAAATTGACCATATTTAAATGCTTCATCAAAGTGAAGCAGGGCAGCCTCTAAGCCTAGTCTGCAAAAATGATATGCAAAATAAACGGCGTAATTCCCACAGAAGTAACTATTCAAGGATTGAATCCTTTTCTTCATAATATATAGGGTATAGTCTTCGAAATATCTTGAATAAGATCCTATTGCAGGATTAGCATAGCTGTCTAGTATAACAATCTCGCTTCTACCTTCATCCTTATTTACATAGAATGTTATCCAATGGCCAATTTTATTACGAGAACCAGACTCCAGAGTGTTCATTATGAACACCACAGGTCTTTTTTTATGTATTTTTGTCCGTATTTTCCTTACGTCATCATACAGGAAACATCCTAGATAGTCTACCTTATCACCTAAATTACTTCTGATAGCCTCATTTATTTCCAAACAATTCATATTAGTATTTTATCCTCGCGTATCGCAAATAACGCGACGATCCGCATTAATGCTGATCACACCTGTTGTAGACCCGTAAACTAGAATGACTTTATTTCTAACCACTCCGCGTTTAAATTCCAAAGCGATCCTCAGATTACCACTTTTTTCAATCGGGATGGTGTCATCGATATCCTTGGGTTGTAAATTAAAGGCCAGTATGGTTCCACCATTCACATATGTGTCATAAGATAATATATTGTCTTTATCGAAGCCTAAGGCTTGTAATGCTGTGTAATACAACTTGGCGCAGTTATGAGGGAAGTCACACCCAGTATTGACAATATTAGTGCTATTCTGCGATATTAATACTTTACTAAGCTCGCAGTTTTCCAAATAAAGCGGGTTGCGATTATATGCACCAGACACTGCCTCCATATCAAGGATGATCATATATAAATGTTCTGGTATAACAGTTCCCCACGGCTGATCCATTGTTATAGAGTGCTGACCAGTGCCCAATATATACGTTTTGTATAAAGTTTTATTAAAAGTATACGTAATAGGAGAGTTGTTCTGCACCATGGCTTTATTAACGGCTACTAATCCTTCAGGGTACGGCAATACCCGATCCACCCACAGACGTGTAGACTTGATATTGTATTTAAAATTAGCGCGTTCATTATCGCTGAGTATAAGCCACTTATCAGGTTGAAGTTCGAGCCGCACCCTGATGTCCACATTATCCAAAACGTACTCACTAACGGATGTGACATCCAGCATTAGTTTAAAACAAGTATTCACGCCACTCGTTTTCATATCAGTCATCCGCTGCTTCTCACCAGCCGAGGCGTTAGTGAAATAACCAGCTTCAATTTTACCAGGATCGACTCGGTTAAAAAACTGTGACAGTTTATCATAGCGGTTAGCCCTACACCCAGAAATCGTAGATAATAACTTTACGTATGACCAGAATGAGAATAATGAGCTGGTTTCAACTACTGTTTCGTTTAAATACACAATAGCGGATTTGAACAGAGTTTGCGATAATCCATTCACCAACGAAACGTTTTTAGCGTCTCCTAAAGGCGTTATTTCATCTTCTTCAGTTAGATCAATAGACAACTCCAAAGCTATAGATGATAAATCCACCAGTTGACCATTCACTCCCTTGATGATGAATTCCAGATAGGTGTCTGTAAACTTATTATTGACTCCAGAATTCACAGGTAATACATCCACCGTTTGTCTGCTGGAAATTGTTGATTCTACCAATCGAGGGGAAAATACTTTAGGAAAGGCTTCACTAACAGCAGCTGTGTAGTATTCTAATGGCACCTGGAGGCCCAGAGCGTTATATCCGGCCATGTTTGCGCTTTAGACAACACCAGCCGAGTGAGAAGAATTTATGACAGCACATCATTATATTTCGCTTTAGTAAAACGTTTGATGTTTACTAATTTTTTTGTTTGTTTATTCTTTTTCTGCACTCTTCCGCCTATCATTTGCTTCCCCACTCCTTTCAATGTTTCAATTCCGCGTTTCTTAAGAGATTGTTTGAAAGTTTGTTTGTCATTATTAATGTCGTCTAGTACGTTCTGCCCCAAGCTAAGCGCAGCCGGGGCCAGAGTCCTCATGATAAAGGGCGCTGCTCGACGCGCTATCCCGCTTAAAAAGGAAAATATTCCTCCTCCTCGAGTATAACGTCTACTGCTGTTGAAAATCCGTATATCATCAGTCCCACCACCTCTAGGAGGGGTTAACAGAATGTATAATTCCTCAACAGAGGGGGGAATAAAGTGGACCCGCATTTCTCCGCTTGTTTCAGACGAATGAGGAGTGGCGGGAAAGCGTTGGTGTTATATACCTCCTGCAACGGGGCGTACATGCAAGACTGCTATGGTGCACCCACGTTCATCGAAATGTATTGGGTTACCATCTTGATCCCTAATAGTAATGCTGACGCTGTCTATCATGTTAGTGTTAAGACGCACATATAGTTTTTTATTGTTGCTGTTATCACTTCCATTTAGGGAGATTACATCCAAAATATTTACAGACTGGTTTCCATATCTAGTAGAAGAGATTCTATCGCAATAAACACACAGAATATCAACTCCTCCTCTAGGCATTGGCGGGAATAGACATGTGTTAACTACACTCGAGGCATACTGACGTTTTGCGAATATGCCATATTCTATTTCTGGAACTACGCCCAACACTTTCCCAAAAGCGGTTCCAAATGATAATGTAACTCTACTGATGTTTTTATGCCCCGTTGCAGAGCTAATATTCTCATCACTAATCACAGTAGTGAACTTGTTTCGATTGGAGGAAGAATCATATTTAATAAAATGCGTGCCATATTTAGCTGAAAATTGTTTTAATGACTTTCCTAAAAAACTCAGTTTAGCATTACTTGAAAATATGACCTCTATTTCTGTATTAATCGTGGTATTAATTTCTTTTATAGTTCCGGCTAAAACATCAGATGATAATAAATGCTTTGAATGCATGTATTTCCCCTCGCTCACTTTCTCATACGTAACGCCTACACGTATATATGCCTCAGGATTATCACGCTTAATAACGTAATGTGAAGTGGGGAGGAGTAATTTTTGTAGACACAGTTCATAACTCCTCCTGGGATCTATTTCTAGCTGGTTAAACAATCGATTTTGGAGAGATGCGGGGATGTTATTGGGGAATAAATGCGTATCTGACACGCTAGTGGCGTATATCACGTGAGTGTCCATCGCTCTGTCTCCTTAGACTGCTTTTTGCCTAGTAAGGCCAGCTACACATTACACGCACATTTATATACACTCACCTGTTAATATACGATCCAGGAAGCATTCCTTTTACTGTGAGGATCAATCTTGACAGTTGCCTTTCTCTTAACAGATGGAGGTTCATACACTTGACTGCTTGCCGTAGTATTACGGAATAAATCTCGCGATGTAGATGTTAGTGTGAAAAACAGTTGAGCAATGGGGAGTTTATCCGGTAAAAAAACAGATTTAAGCACAGTCATTTTATGTATAATGTCATTAATTATATGTATGCCAGATACTGGAGCCAATACATTTCCATTCAGATCCCAACGAACGATTCCAGTAGCATCATAATGGTTTAGCAAGGATCTTGCATATTCATGATCTCACACTTTCAACTTCAAATCTATTAAATGTTTTATGGAAGGGTTGGTATGCAACTGAGGAGGAGGTGGTGGTTTGATTTTAAGATGATGAGCAACAGCTTTCACAGTGGGGTAAGCAGGGCTGTGTGCAGCTTTCCGGTTGTCCACTATTTTACGCGGTACGATATAAAAGGCTTTCATTTTACTTACTTACTGAACAACCGTGTAATTAAACTAGCTGCAATTGGTAAAATAATGGATAAAATACTGCCTCCTCGTTTGCTGGTTAATATCCGTTTCTTAGTTGTCACAGAAGGTTTCTTACAAGCTAGTGACCGAATAAGCAATTTATATTTTTTCAACTTTTTAACGACCTTGTCAGGCACAGGCAATTTTTTTTTTAAAAAGTTATTAAAAATTTCTGATAAACAATTTATATGTGGTTTCTTCAATTTTTCAATCAACTGCTTTCTCGAGGAATACTGAAGTTTTGATAATAGTTGGATCAATTCCTTGTATTTATAAACTAAGGGCTTCTTCATTATAAATGTAATATCTCAGCAGCATCAATCCATTGATCGAATGATCGATCATAACCTGCGTACCTAACTTTATACTGGAGTTTGCCAGAGACTCTGCGTTGTCCCAATACCTTCTCAATATTAAAGGTTTGAGGCAAATGTGTTGGTGTTAATTCTTGTTTATAGAAGCCACCATCAATTTCTTCCCCATTCAGATCTTTTAGAAAGTATAAAGGGATGTGTTGTCTCCGATCAATACGTGTAACTGTAAAGATCTCTCGGGTGTTCTGCTGCTTAAACCCTTTCTTAAACTTGGAAATGCGATCAGATAGAGTGATGCGTACTGTATCACCAACACTCAATCGAGGAATGACAGCTCTCTTTGATTTGCTCGGGCTTTTATACATTAAATCAAATTGTTTGGCGTGTTCGCTGGGCGAGGATAGAGCGTGCACCTCTGCAGGTGTCTTCCCCTTCAATCCTCTGTGTGGGGTTAAATTATATGTTTTCACAATATCTGGTAGAGCCTGCGTGTATTTTAAAGCGTTGTGCGCCGTCATAAACTTGTAAAGTTTACCTTTTAAAGTACGTATGAACCGCTCAGCGATTGAAGCTTTAGTCTCCTGAGAAAATACACTATATAACTGTACTTTCCTTGCTGCCAGCATTTTTTTCATAGTGGCGTTATAAAATTCTCCACCTCGATCAGAATTAATTTTGCGCACTCCCTGAGAATAAGGTGAATCTAGAATTAAAGCTAGAGCATTACTGGTGCTTTTCCCATCCTTGGCGCGTAGGGGTACTACTTGGGCGTACCTGGAGAAAATATCTACACATACGAGTAAATATTTCACTCCGTCATTATGTTTGTCCAATAAACTCATCTCGGCCAAGTCTATAGTTTGAAATAGTCGTGGTTTAGGGCTTAACACCCGACGCCGAGGGAATTTATGTGGTTGTAAATAATGCAACGTATAGGAGTCAGAGCTTTTCAGATAGTCCTTTACATCGGCTAGAGTTATACTAGAGTTAATTAATTTGGCGGCCTTATACAATCTCTGCACCCCTCCAAGCCCCCCGCTAGATGAGGGGTCGTTATATACTCGTTCCAGTACATCTTTCTTGCTCACCATTGGTAAACTATCTCATAGGGCGGTTCGTGAACAATATTACCGCGTAATGTTATCGTAGATGGAGTGTTCGAGCCCAGATCTACTAGCAAATAGCCGTAAGGTTGGCTAATATCTTGCTTATATAACTCTACAAATTTCTTTGAATCCACTTTCCCAAATATTTGTCGTCCGAGTGTTTCAATTTGTGACAGGTCTCGTGATTTACCCAATATGAAATGAGAAGCATTTAAACTAATATTCCTCGAATATTTACCAGGAAAAAATATATTTTGAGTAATCAATATGACGGAAACCGTGAAATGTCTGCCCCTAGTAAACATGTCTGATACGATTTTTGAATTCGCAGACTCTGTAAAAAGGTCATCATAGATTACTAAGATATGCGAGTCATTATCCACTCGCTCTTCCACAGGATCAATAATGGTTGAATGCTCGATCAGCTTCCCTTTAATTTGTGGATCTGATCGTAATTCAGAGTAACCTCCTCCGCATATGATTATTGAGGAGAACTTGTGTTGATACTTCCTTACAAGTTTGCTGCACAAGTAGGATTTTCTGCTGTTTGAATAACCAGCAATAATAACACGAGATGGTTCTCTGAAAATATCTAGATGTTCCGCATGGATTATATCATAGGAACTGTCCATGATTAATGCTTCGTTAAGACTGCTAAAAACTAAGGAGCTGAGGTGGTATTTATACAAACATAGTCATTTACAGGTGTTTTACAGGTACAGGTGTTACAGATTCACATATTTTATGTACAGCAACAACATTTTTTAAACTAAACATAGTTCCTACAGTTCACAAACAATAATATTAAACATCATATTCATTTAGTATAAAAAGTTCTAGTCATATGGGGCATCCATCTTAATACTACCTAACAATTGTACAACATAAAATCTAGCGAGGGTTGAATAGTTTCTGAGCTGTAGCATCGCGTTTGCTCCAGGGACGGAATATTGGGTAGAGTCTCTGTGCTTGCTCTACTTCCTCCTTCTCCATAAACACTTCTTCCATCTCCTCCTCCTCTCTCACTTCTACATCCATCTCATCATCATTGTTATTGGGAATATCAGGATGACCATACGCTAGGGACTGTGTGGGGCTTAAAATGTAGCGTTTATCGTCAAATGCTGACAATCCTCTGCAGGTACTGCGACATGTACAAATCTTTCCTTGCACGTTGCGTATAGATCTCGACACATACCTGATTGAAGTGTTTGTTTCAAGAGGGTGTTGAAATGAGTCATGTGAGAGTTTCTCTTGTAGATGGTATGGTACGCCCTTACACTTACAAGTGTGCTCCCCATCATGTGTGGTGAACGAATATGTTTTAGGTCTGAGAGCAATTAACTGGTTAATAATCTTAGAGCCTATTTCAGACTTGAGCAATCCTAGTTCACCTTCTCGCGCTTTAGAGTAGGATGGATGTGTCATTAAAATTACTAAAATCCATACAGTCGAAGAGAGGAGACTTATTCAACTCTTCAAACACATCCTGACAGTCCAGTTTAATGATGAAAGAGTCTGTGTCTGTATATAACAGACTCGCTTTATCCCCATACGCAGGTTTGACAACATCATACCAGAACTCATAGAGTCGCCACTTAGCAATTTGAAGTATATGATAGCCCAGATACGTAGGAGTGTTGACTAGGAGAGACTTCTGCTTGATAGTACATATCACACGATCCTTACTTAACAAAAGACTCCGCTTGAAGAATGGGTTCCGAGCATGTTTCAGGAAATGACTACGACCTGTGACCAAATAGTGTTTGTTCCCATATTTAGATACATCTGTGAGACTCTTTCCATATATAGAGTTTGATACGAGTTTGAAAGCTTTTTTTTTTATCGTGCATTTGGTACTGGCACGTTCACGAACATTGGTTTCAATGAAGTCTTTAAGGTAACTCTCCTGCTCGAATTCGTAGATGTCGTGAACTTTAGCTACTTCTAATCCAATGCGCATGAGCAACTGTAACAAGTCCAGACTAACTAGGTAGTCTTTCTGAGGAAGATGAGAAGCAATTAATTTAGTGTTGTTTTTAGGCAGCCCACGACTTTCTTCTGTAAGAATATTCTTACTGTAGGGTGAAATGTGTTCCTCAGTAATGCAAGTATGGGAAAGAACAAGGGGCAGTTCATCTGTATACCTAGCTACCTCCGGTCGGACCTGCAGTGTATCACACAACACCCAATATCCCTTGGACCCGTCACATGGGATATTCTCCAAACCTTGCTCTAGCAGTACGTCACGCTCATCGTGTGTCAGTTTCCGGATCCCGCCACGAGGGAGCAGTTCAGTCATACACGCCCCGTAAAGACTATTAAAATCTAAGTAAATGATGTAGCTTCTATCTTCCCCTAGATCTAAGCCTGTGTGCCTGTTCTCCACATTCGTGTACTGTCTCGTTACACTGGTGAACCCCCCTCGGAGATTCCGACGAAGTAAATCATATAACAATGGGTCTGACACAACATCAAGTTCAACTTTCGATTTAAGCAAGAATGCATCCCAAGCAAATGAGGGTAAAGAAATGTTGTGTGAAATGTCTAATTTGTAGAGAGCAAGCATGGTGTCTCGCCAGACTGTGAACACATCAGCTAGCAAACCTGTGTCCACTTTGAGGTAAAGGAGCAGATACTCCCCTATGTTGCGACATTTAGCCAAATCAAAAATTTCTAAGGCTTGTTTATAATCTGTTTCTGACAACTCTTCGTCTTTTAGTGTATTGTAAAACTTATCGCGAGAAGGAAGGTGTGGTTCATCCAACACAGACATAGAGGATAAATAATCATAGCAGAATGATTGTTTACCCTTCAGCAGTTTTGGGATGGCCGCTTTATTTACCCCTTTTAACATAGCCGAAGTGAATGTGGTAGGTTTCCCACTATCGATGTGATCCTTGGCTATTCTTCCTAGCGAGCCGTTGAGAAGGGCTAAACTATCCAAAAATCTTAAGTTGTTCACATCAACTTTCATAAATTTAAATCCATCCTTAGCTAATATATCTATTTCACTTCCTGGTCTATCTCTCATCTCGTTTAGGATTACTCCTAAATCATAGGAAGCGTTGTGTGAAAAAGTGTATAGGAACTTGTATGAATTTATACATTGCAAATTACATCTATCACAGTAAGCTGCTTGATAATTGTGGAATCTTACTGTGTGGTCGTGATGACGGACTTTGATTAAATCTTCTCCGTTAAAAGGTTCATCACAGAGTTCACAGGCTGTTTTTGTCTCAAATATCACCTGCTGTTGCTGGGACATGTGAAGTTCATAGGATAATAACCCCTTCTTGATTCTAGCCCATGACGCTTCTAGCGTGGTTACAAAGTGATTGACCACATCTTTACCCAAATAAGTATCTTTCTCAACAATATTCATCTGTCTGTCAATGATAATGACGCCACTGCGTTGTAACGTGATTCTATCATTCCCTTAGGGTTCGAGCGGTCTAGCATGCACTCAAAGAAATAAAAGCACATGTGACTAGGACCATATCCCCGTCCATAGTTACGGAAAGTAATCTTCCTCCCTGGTGGGTAGAATTTGAGAGTCTGATGTACTTTGCATGTACTTTCATGGCTATGCATGCTATCTGCTGGGAGTGATATCAAACAACAGTGACAGAAGCTGTAATGACTTGGGATGCGATCTGGATTGCTGCGCATATTACGTACATATTGGTTAAAATCCTTAATTAATACTACGTGTTGAGCTTCCAACATCAGCAATGGTATGACATCTGTATATCCCCCTCTTCCCTTCCTAGCTAGTGTAATGTAGTGTCGTTGTCGTCGTCTAGCATTTTCATCTCTTTCTAGTGAATAGATGAATATTCTGACTTTATTCATTTTCTCCACCTTGTGAATATCCTCGAATGTTACTGCAGAATTGACATCTGCTGTCCATTTCATGTGTCTGAGACACCAACTAGCATTCACAGATCTAGCGCAGATATTACCTAGTCGCATCCCCTTAGCTAAACATTTATAAGCAGCAACACACTGCATAAGGCAAATATCAGCCTCTCCCTCTGGATTGAAAACCAACTGCTTTCCACGCAAGCCTTCAGGATAGTCTACATGCGAGCCTAATCTTATCGGATGTTCAATCTGACCACAGTTAATGTAAAACCCGGTGAGCCGCTCAACCAAGACATTGGACCCCTCCTTCTCTTCCAGATACTGGGATATTTTCCCGGTCAATTCGTCAGCCCAAAAATCAATAAGAGTTTCTACTTCCTCAAGAGTAATTCTTCGCCCCTCACCTCGTATGGGAAAGCCGTCGTTATTTATAGGATCCAATAGATTATCCTCCCCGTCTTGTTGTACATTTAAATTCCGCACAATTAGAGTGATGTCTGGGTAAATTAGGAGGGATGGGTGTTGTGGAGAGAAAAGGGATCGAACCTCATTAATGAAAAAATCCCTGTATGTTCTCAGATAGAGTCCTGGGGAGGTGTTAACATGTTCTGGTATGGAGAATGAAAGCCGAACATAACCGCCGTTATAGTTATCAATTCGATCCAGCAGCTGAGGTTGAATTTCTAGGGCAGGTGGGGGAGATGGAGAGAGAGGTGGTGATGGGAGAGGGCTGGGAGGGGTGGGGGGTGGTGATAATCCTCCTCCGAGATGAATGGGGGAGAGTGCCCGGTCAGCTATTACGCCAGACGGTGCTAACAAGACAGAATTGACAGACGCTTGCGGGTCAAGGTCACGGTCTGCTGAGCTGTCGTCTGAGTCACTGTCTGTGATGTTAATGGTACGGTTCTCACCACTGCTGCTGCTGCTGCTGCTGCTGCTGTTGCTGCTGCTGCTGCTGTCGTAGCTGTCGCTGATTGATTGGGGTATGGGGCTGGGGAGGAACGGGGGGTTGAGTGAGCGCGTGAACGCGCCCTCTCCTCCCGGTGAGTTGAGGGGTGAGACCTGGATGTGGGTAATGCCTGCTCTGCTGTGTCACTGCCGCTGCTCTCAGCGCTGGTGGATGCCAAATCTATGCACAGCGGTGTGTCGTCTGTAAAAAAAAGAAAAACATATTATCTCTAGAAAGAATGAAAGCATATATATCTCTAGAAAGAATGAAAGCATATATATCTCTAGAAAGATATATATATATATATATATATATATATATATATATATATATATATATATATATATATATATATATATATATATATATATATACCATGGTGTTATTGCACATAAAATGCGTTCAAAAGGAATTACCAGGAAAATAGGCAGATGGATCTAAAATTTCCTGACTAACAGAACCCAATGTGTAATAGTCAACAAAATAAAATCCAGCCCATCAACCGTGAAGAGCTCAGTCCCCCAGGGTACTGTGCTTGCTCCAGTACTTTTTTCATCCTCATATCGGACATAGACCAGAACACAACCTATAGCACTGTATCATCCTTTGCAGATGACACTAGGATTTTCATGAGAGTTGGCAACATAGAGGACACGGCAAACCTCCAATCAGATGCAGATCAGATGTAGATCATAGATTTCTATGGGCTACAGAAAATAATATGGTGTTTAACGAGGATAAGTTCCAGCTCATGCGCTACGGAAAAATTTAAAATATAAAAACAGAAACCACGTACAAAACTCAGGCAAATCATAACATAGAACGAAAAGGCAATGTAAAGGATCTGGGTGTACTCATGTCGGAAGACCTTACCTTTAAACAACACAATAAAGTAGCCGTCACAACTGCAAGAAAAATGACAGGTTGGATAACAAGAACTTTTCACACTTGAGATGCTATACCGAAGATGATACTTTTCAAAACGCTTGTGCTCTCTAGAGTGGAGTACTGCTGCACAATGACAGCACCTTTCAAAGCTGGAGAAATTGCTGACCTGGAGAGCGTGCAGAGATCCTTTACTGCTAGAATCCACTCAGTAAAACATCTAAATTACTGGGACCGACTAAAGAGCCTAAATCTGTACTCCCTTGAGCGCAGGCGGGAGAGATGCATAATAATTTACACATGGAAAATAATTGAGGGGCTGGTCCCAAACCTGCACACAGAAATAACATCACATAAGATCAGAAGACATCGCAAGATGTGCACAATACCCCCGTTGAAAAGCAGAGGTGCAACAGGTACTCTGAGAGAGAACTCTATCATCATCAGAGGCCCGAGACTGTTCAACACGCTTCCACTACACATAAGGGGCATAACTGGCCAACCCCTCACAGTATTCAAAAGAGAACTGGATAAGCACCTCCAAAGGATACCTGATCAACCAGGCTGTGACTCATACGTCAGGCTGCGAGCAGCCGCGTCTAACAGCCTGGTTAATCAGTCCAGCAACCAGGAGGCCTGGTCGACGACCGAGCCGCGGGGACACTAAGCCACGGAAGCACCTCAAGGTAGCCTCAAGGTAAGGTAAGGTAGGAGGAGAGACAGGGAGGGAGAGAGAAAGGGAGGGAGGACAGACAGTGAGGGACGGAGACAGGGAAGGAGAAAGACAGGGAAGGAGAGAGAGAGACAGGGAGGGAGGAGAGACCGGGAAGGCGAGAGACAAGGAGGGAGAGAGACAGAGAGGGAGGAGAAAGAGGGAGGATAAGAGACAGGGAGGGAGGGAGACTGTTAGGAATAGAGACAGGGAGGGAGAGAGAAAGGGAGGGAGGAAGTAGTGAAGTTGAGGACTACAGCGACGCGCACCACCTGCCAGGTGGCACTCACGTGAGTGGCACCTGGCAGGTGGCGCACGTCGTCGTAGTCCTCAAGGGTTTTGGGGGGGAATTTCCCAGATGTTATGACATGTGTCGGAGGAAAGTGGAGCGCGTCGCTCTAGTCCTCGTGGTTTTGGGGTGCTTTTCTGTAGGTTCTGGTCATGAAAGAGGGAAGCCATGTTGTTGGGGATGTGTGAGAGTATGTGGTAGAGTAAGAAAATAGAAGGATAAGAGTGGAATAAGAGGAAAGAGTAGTTAGATATGTATGTGTGTTTGTCATAGACTTAATCCTGTGTGAGGATAATAGTTTGATGATAGTAAGTAAGTAGAGGTTGAGGGGATCCAACATAGTGGATATGTTGTTTGGGGAGGGGGAGGGGGGAGGGAGAGGAGAACCCCCATACCTGAGAGGAAAGCCTGGACGTCCATTAGCTTCCCCCTACAGGAAGTCGTAAGTGGGAGAGGAGGGTAAGAGAGAGAGAGCAGCAGCCTCCTGCGGAAGTGACCCATTTGCCTTAAAGGGTTTTCGTTGTCTTAAGACCAGACTTGGAGATGTTCATCCCGCCACGATTCCCCCTCTACTGCGATTCCGGTAAGGAGGGGAGCGAGGTACATACTCCGCCAGCAGGGGTCCTCACCGGCAGACCCTCACCTGTCAGCCATCAATCACTCCCACCCCTCAGCCCCCCACCGCTCCCATACCATCAACCATTGTTCTGTGCAAACCCTTTTAGTATTATTATTATTTCTGTTAATATGTGTAAGCTATATCGTAACGTGATCAACATGGTGAGAGCAATAAACGAGGGAAAAGTAAGCACATTATATAAATTTACTTCTTTATTAAACACTTAAGCGATTTACAACGATAATAATAATAATAATAATAAGACTTCTTCTTGGTAGTGGTTTAGCTAGCAGACAGATGGAGAAAGGCTTTCATTCAGTCCATCGAACCTTCCCGACACGCTAGTCAACCAGCCAATCTGTAGAACGGGTTTAGGTAGTAGACAGACCGATTGGGAGTCATTCATCCACTCCAACGAACCTTCCCGACACGCTAGTCAATCAGTCAATCTGTAGAAAGGGGAAAAGGTTATAAGTTTTGTTGTTGTTGTTGTCAATGTTGTAAACATAAATACAGACATTATTATGTTCATCATTCAATCCTAACATAAAGCATTACTCACCGCACTATCATCCTAGCCAACTTCGCCACACAGCGTTTCACACTCAGCATCACTACCGTTTAAGCAGAATGTTTGCTTACACACAGGCATTTTCATCTGAGCATAATTGAATTTCAACACTTTTTCATCATTCTTGCGAAATTGACCATATTTAAATGCTTCATCAAAGTGAAGCAGGGCAGCCTCTAAGCCTAGTCTGCAAAAATGATATGCAAAATAAACGGCGTAATTCCCACAGAAGTAACTATTCAAGGATTGAATCCTTTTCTTCATAATATATAGGGTATAGTCTTGGAAGTAAGACATAAACTCTTCAAATATCTTGAATAAGATCCTATTGCAGGATTAGCATAGCTGTCTAGTATAACAATCTCGCTTCTACCTTCATCCTTATTTACATAGAATGTTATCCAATGGCCCATTTTATTACGAGAACCAGACTCCAGAGTGTTCATTATGAACACCACAGGTCTTTTTTTATGTATTTTTGTCCGTATTTTCCTTACGTCATCATACAGGAAACATCCTAGATAGTCTACCTTATCACCTAAATTACTTATGATAGCCTCATTTATTTCCAAACAATTCATATTAGTATTTTATCCTCGCGTATCGCAAATAACGCGACGATCCGCGTTAATGCTGATCACACCTGTTGTAGACCCGTAAACTAGAATGACTTTATTTCTAACCACTCCGCGTTTAAATTCCAAAGCGATCCTCAGATTACCACTTTTTTCAATCGGGATGGTGTCATCGATATCCTTGGGTTGTAAATTAAAGGCCAGTATGGTTCCACCATTCACATATGTGTCATAAGATAATATATTGTCTTTATCGAAGCCTAAGGCTTGTAATGCTGTGTAATACAACTTGGCGCAGTTATGAGGGAAGTCACACCCAGTATTGACAATATTAGTGCTATTCTGCGATATTAATACTTTACTAAGCTCGCAATTTTCCAAATAAAGCGGGTTGCGATTATATGCACCAGACACTGCCTCCATATCAAGGATGATCATATATAAATGTTCTGGTATAACAGTTCCCCACGGCTGGTCCATTGTTATAGAGCGCTGACCAGTGCCCAATATATACGTTTTGTATAAAGTTTTATTAAAAGTATACGTAATAGGAGAGTTGTTCTGCACCATGGCTTTATTAACGGCTACTAATCCTTCAGGGTACGGCAATACCCGATCCACCCACAGACGTGTAGACTTGATATTGTATTTAAAATTAGCGCGTTCATTATCGCTGAGTATAAGCCACTTATCAGGTTGAAGTTCGAGCCGCACCCTGATGTCCACATTATCCAAAACGTATTCACTAACGGATGTGACATCCAGCATTAGTTTAAAACAAGTATTCACGCCACTCGTTTTCATATCAGTCATCCGCTGCTTCTCACCAGCCGAGGCGTTAGTGAAATAACCAGCTTCAATTTTACCAGGATCGACTCGGTTAAAAAACTGTGACAGTTTATCATAGCGGTTAGCCCTACACCCAGAAATCGTAGATAATAACTTTACGTATGACCAGAATGAGAATAATGAGCTGGTTTCAACTACTGTTTCGTTTAAATACACAATAGCGGATTTGAACAGAGTTTGCGATAATCCATTCACCAACGAAACGTTTTTAGCGTCTCCTAAAGGCGTTATTTCATCTTCTTCAGTTAGATCAATAGACAACTCCAAAGCTATAGATGATAAATCCACCAGTTGACCATTCACTCCCTTGATGATGAATTCCAGATAGGTGTCTGTAAACTTATTATTGACCCCAGAATTCACAGGTAATACATCCACCGTTTGTCTGCTGGCAATTGTTGATTCTACCAATCGAGGGGAAAATACTTTAGGAAAGGCTTCACTAACAGCAGCTGTGTAGTATTCTAATGGCACCTGGAGGCCCAGAGCGTTATATCCGGCTATGTTTGCGCTTTAGACAACACCAGCCGAGTGAGAAGAATTTATGACAGCACATCATTATATTTCGCTTTAGTAAAACGTTTGATGTTTACTAATTTTTTTGTTTGTTTATTCTTTTTCTGCACTCTTCCGCCTATCATTTGCTTCCCCACTCCTTTCAATGTTTCAATTCCGCGTTTCTTAAGAGATTGTTTGAAAGTTTGTTTGTCATTATTAATGTCGTCTAGTACGTTCTGCCCCAAGCTAAGCGCAGCCGGGGCCAGAGTCCTCATGATAAAGGGCGCTGCTCGACGCGCTATCCCGCTTAAAAAGGAAAATATTCCTCCTCCTCGAGTATAACGTCTACTGCTGTTGAAAATCCGTATATCATCAGTCCCACCACCTCTAGGAGGGGTTAACAGAATGTATAATTCCTCAACAGAGGGGGGAATAAAGTGGACCCGCATTTCTCCGCTTGTTTCAGACGAATGAGGAGTGGCGGGAAAGCGTTGGTGTTATATACCTCCTACAACGGGGCGTACATGCAAGACTGCTATGGTGCACCCACGTTCATCGAAATGTATTGGGTTACCATCTTGATCCCTAATAGTAATGCTGACGCTGTCTATCATGTTAGTGTTAAGACGCACATATAGTTTTTTATTGTTGCTGTTATCACTTCCATTTAGGGAGATTACATCCAAAATATTTACAGACTGGTTTCCATATCTAGTAGAAGAGATTCTATCGCAATAAACACACAGAATATCAACTCCTCCTCTAGGCATTGGCGGGAATAGACATGTGTTAACTACACTCGAGGCATACTGACGTTTTGCGAATATGCCATATTCTATTTCTGGAACTACGCCCAACACTTTCCCAAAAGCGGTTCCAAATGATAATGTAACTCTACTGATGTTTTTATGCCCCGTTGCAGAGCTAATATTCTCATCACTAATCACAGTAGTGAACTTGTTTCGATTGGAGGAAGAATCATATTTAATAAAATGCGTGCCATATTTAGCTGAAAATTGTTTTAATGACTTTCCTAAAAAACTCAGTTTAGCATTACTTGAAAATATGACCTCTATTTCTGTATTAATCGTGGTATTAATTTCTTTTATAGTTCCGGCTAAAACATCAGATGATAATAAATGCTTTGAATGCATGTATTTCCCCTCGCTCACTTTCTCATACGTAACGCCTACACGTATATATGCCTCAGGATTATCACGCTTAATAACGTAATGTGAAGTGGGGAGGAGTAATTTTTGTAGACACAGTTCATAACTCCTCCTGGGATCTATTTCTAGCTGGTTAAACAATCGATTTTGGAGAGATGCGGGGATGTTATTGGGGAATAAATGCGTATCTGACACGCTAGTGGCGTATATCACGTGAGTGTCCATCGCTCTGTCTCCTTAGACTGCTTTTTGCCTAGTAAGGCCAGCTACACATTACACGCACATTTATATACACTCACCTGTTAATATACGATCCAGGAAGCATTCCTTTTACTGTGAGGATCAATCTTGACAGTTGCCTTTCTCTTAACAGATGGAGGTTCATACACTTGACTGCTTGCCGTAGTATTACGGAATAAATCTCGCGATGTAGATGTTAGTGTGAAAAACAGTTGAGCAATGGGGAGTTTATCCGGTAAAAAAACAGATTTAAGCACAGTCATTTTATGTATAATGTCATTAATTATATGTATGCCAGATACTGGAGCCAATACATTTCCATTCAGATCCCAACGAACGATTCCAGTAGCATCATAATGGTTTAGCAAGGATCTTGCATATTCATGATCTCACACTTTCAACTTCAAATCTATTAAATGTTTTATGGAAGGGTTGGTATGCAACTGAGGAGGAGGTGGTGGTTTGATTTTAAGATGATGAGCAACAGCTTTCACAGTGGGGTAAGCAGGGCTGTGTGCAGCTTTCCGGTTGTCCACTATTTTACGCGGTACGATATAAAAGGCTTTCATTTTACTTACTTACTGAACAACCGTGTAATTAAACTAGCTGCAATTGGTAAAATAATGGATAAAATACTGCCTCCTCGTTTGCTGGTTAATATCCGTTTCTTAGTTGTCACAGAAGGTTTCTTACAAGCTAGTGACCGAATAAGCAATTTATATTTTTTCAACTTTTTAACGACCTTGTCAGGCACAGGCAATTTTTTTTTTAAAAAGTTATTAAAAATTTCTGATAAACAATTTATATGTGGTTTCTTCAATTTTTCAATCAACTGCTTTCTCGAGGAATACTGAAGTTTTGATAATAGTTGGATCAATTCCTTGTATTTATAAACTAAGGGCTTCTTCATTATAAATGTAATATCTCAGCAGCATCAATCCATTGATCGAATGATCGATCATAACCTGCGTACCTAACTTTATACTGGAGTTTGCCAGAGACTCTGCGTTGTCCCAATACCTTCTCAATATTAAAGGTTTGAGGCAAATGTGTTGGTGTTAATTCTTGTTTATAGAAGCCACCATCAATTTCTTCCCCATTCAGATCTTTTAGAAAGTATAAAGGGATGTGTTGTCTCCGATCAATACGTGTAACTGTAAAGATCTCTCGGGTGTTCTGCTGCTTAAACCCTTTCTTAAACTTGGAAATGCGATCAGATAGAGTGATGCGTACTGTATCACCAACACTCAATCGAGGAATGACAGCTCTCTTTGATTTGCTCGGGCTTTTATACATTAAATCAAATTGTTTGGCGTGTTCGCTGGGCGAGGATAGAGCGTGCACCTCTGCAGGTGTCTTCCCCTTCAATCCTCTGTGTGGGGTTAAATTATATGTTTTCACAATATCTGGTAGAGCCTGCGTGTATTTTAAAGCGTTGTGCGCCGTCATAAACTTGTAAAGTTTACCTTTTAAAGTACGTATGAACCGCTCAGCGATTGAAGCTTTAGTCTCCTGAGAAAATACACTATATAACTGTACTTTCCTTGCTGCCAGCATTTTTTTCATAGTGGCGTTATAAAATTCTCCACCTCGATCAGAATTAATTTTGCGCACTCCCTGAGAATAAGGTGAATCTAGAATTAAAGCTAGAGCATTACTGGTGCTTTTCCCATCCTTGGCGCGTAGGGGTACTACTTGGGCGTACCTGGAGAAAATATCTACACATACGAGTAAATATTTCACTCCGTCATTATGTTTGTCCAATAAACTCATCTCGGCCAAGTCTATAGTTTGAAATAGTCGTGGTTTAGGGCTTAACACCCGACGCCGAGGGAATTTATGTGGTTGTAAATAATGCAACGTATAGGAGTCAGAGCTTTTCAGATAGTCCTTTACATCGGCTAGAGTTATACTAGAGTTAATTAATTTGGCGGCCTTATACAATCTCTGCACCCCTCCAAGCCCCCCGCTAGATGAGGGGTCGTTATATACTCGTTCCAGTACATCTTTCTTGCTCACCATTGGTAAACTATCTCATAGGGCGGTTCGTGAACAATATTACCGCGTAATGTTATCGTAGATGGAGTGTTCGAGCCCAGATCTACTAGCAAATAGCCGTAGGGTTGGCTAATATCTTGCTTATATAACTCTACAAATTTCTTTGAATCCACTTTCCCAAATATTTGTCGTCCGAGTGTTTCAATTTGTGACAGGTCTCGTGATTTAACCAATATGAAATGAGAAGCATTTAAACTAATATTCCTCGAATATTTACCAGGAAAAAATATATTTTGAGTAATCAATATGACGGAAACCGTGAAATGTCTGCCCCTAGTAAACATGTCTGATACGATTTTTGAATTCGCAGACTCTGTAAAAAGGTCATCATAGATTACTAAGATATGCGAGTCATTATCCACTCGCTCTTCCACAGGATCAATAATGGTTGAATGCTCGATCAGCTTCCCTTTAATTTGTGGATCTGATCGTAATTCAGAGTAACCTCCTCCGCATATGATTATTGAGGAGAACTTGTGTTGATACTTCCTTACAAGTTTGCTGCACAAGTAGGATTTTCTGCTGTTTGAATAACCAGCAATAATAACACGAGATGGTTCTCTGAAAATATCTAGATGTTCCGCATGGATTATATCATAGGAACTGTCCATGATTAATGCTTCGTTAAGACTGCTAAAAACTAAGGAGCTGAGGTGGTATTTATACAAACATAGTCATTTACAGGTGTTTTACAGGTACAGGTGTTACAGATTCACATATTTTATGTACAGCAACAACATTTTTTAAACTAAACATAGTTCCTACAGTTCACAAACAATAATATTAAACATCATATTCATTTAGTATAAAAAGTTCTAGTCATATGGGGCATCCATCTTAATACTACCTAACAATTGTACAACATAAAATCTAGCGAGGGTTGAATAGTTTCTGAGCTGTAGCATCGCGTTTGCTCCAGGGACGGAATATTGGGTAGAGTCTCTGTGCTTGCTCTACTTCCTCCTTCTCCATAAACACTTCTTCCATCTCCTCCTCCTCTCTCACTTCTACATCCATCTCATCATCATTGTTATTGGGAATATCAGGATGACCATACGCTAGGGACTGTGTGGGGCTTAAAATGTAGCGTTTATCGTCAAATGCTGACAATCCTCTGCAGGTACTGCGACATGTACAAATCTTTCCTTGCACGTTGCGTATAGATCTCGACACATACCTGATTGAAGTGTTTGTTTCAAGAGGGTGTTGAAATGAGTCATGTGAGAGTTTCTCTTGTAGATGGTATGGTACGCCCTTACACTTACAAGTGTGCTCCCCATCATGTGTGGTGAACGAATATGTTTTAGGTCTGAGAGCAATTAACTGGTTAATAATCTTAGAGCCTATTTCAGACTTGAGCAATCCTAGTTCACCTTCTCGCGCTTTAGAGTAGGATGGATGTGTCATTAAAATTACTAAAATCCATACAGTCGAAGAGAGGAGACTTATTCAACTCTTCAAACACATCCTGACAGTCCAGTTTAATGATGAAAGAGTCTGTGTCTGTATATAACAGACTCGCTTTATCCCCATACGCAGGTTTGACAACATCATACCAGAACTCATAGAGTCGCCACTTAGCAATTTGAAGTATATGATAGCCCAGATACGTAGGAGTGTTGACTAGGAGAGACTTCTGCTTGATAGTACATATCACACGATCCTTTCTTAACAAAAGACTCCGCTTGAAGAATGGGTTTCGAGCATGTTTCAGGAAATGACTACGACCTGTGACCAAATAGTGTTTGTTCCCATATTTAGATACATCTGTGAGACTCTTTCCATATATAGAGTTTGATACGAGTTTGAAAGCTTTTTTTTTTATCGTGCATTTGGTACTGGCACGTTCACGAACATTGGTTTCAATGAAGTCTTTAAGGTAACTCTCCTGCTCGAATTCGTAGATGTCGTGAACTTTAGCTACCTCTAATCCAATGCGCATGAGCAACTGTAACAAGTCCAGACTAACGAGGTAGTCTTTCTGAGGAAGATGAGAAGCAATTAATTTAGTGTTGTTTTTAGGCAGCCCACGACTTTCTTCTGTAAGAATATTCTTACTGTAGGGTGAAATGTGTTCCTCAGTAATGCAAGTATGGGAAAGAACAAGGGGCAGTTCATCTGTATACCTAGCTACCTCCGGTCGGACCTGCAGTGTATCACACAACACCCAATATCCCTTGGACCCGTCACATGGGATATTCTCCAAACCTTGCTCTAGCAGTACGTCACGCTCATCGTGTGTCAGTTTCCGGATCCCGCCACGAGGGAGCAGTTCAGTCATACACGCCCCGTAAAGACTATTAAAATCTAAGTAAATGATGTAGCTTCTATCTTCCCCTAGATCTAAGCCTGTGTGCCTGTTCTCCACATTCGTGTACTGTCTCGTTACACTGGTGAACCCCCCTCGGAGATTCCGACGAAGTAAATCATATAACAATGGGTCTGACACAACATCAAGTTCAACTTTCGATTTAAGCAAGAATGCATCCCAAGCAAATGAGGGTAAAGAAATGTTGTGTGAAATGTCTAATTTGTAGAGAGCAAGCATGGTGTCTCGCCAGACTGTGAACACATCAGCTAGCAAACCTGTGTCCACTTTGAGGTAAAGGAGCAGATACTCCCCTATGTTGCGACATTTAGCCAAATCAAAAATTTCTAAGGCTTGTTTATAATCTGTTTCTGACAACTCTTCGTCTTTTAGTGTATTGTAAAACTTATCGCGAGAAGGAAGGTGTGGTTCATCCAACACAGACATAGAGGATAAATAATCATAGCAGAATGATTGTTTACCCTTCAGCAGTTTTGGGATGGCCGCTTTATTTACCCCTTTTAACATAGCCGAAGTGAATGTGGTAGGTTTCCCACTATCGATGTGATCCTTGGCTATTCTTCCTAGCGAGCCGTTGAGAAGGGCTAAACTATCCAAAAATCTTAAGTTGTTCACATCAACTTTCATAAATTTAAATCCATCCTTAGCTAATATATCTATTTCACTTCCTGGTCTATCTCTCATCTCGTTTAGGATTACTCCTAAATCATAGGAAGCGTTGTGTGAAAAAGTGTATAGGAACTTGTATGAATTTATACATTGCAAATTACATCTATCACAGTAAGCTGCTTGATAATTGTGGAATCTTACTGTGTGGTCGTGATGACGGACTTTGATTAAATCTTCTCCGTTAAAAGGTTCATCACAGAGTTCACAGGCTGTTTTTGTCTCAAATATCACCTGCTGTTGCTGGGACATGTGAAGTTCATAGGATAATAACCCCTTCTTGATTCTAGCCCATGACGCTTCTAGCGTGGTTACAAAGTGATTGACCACATCTTTACCCAAATAAGTATCTTTCTCAACAATATTCATCTGTCTGTCAATGATAATGACGCCACTGCGTTGTAACGTGATTCTATCATTCCCTTAGGGTTCGAGCGGTCTAGCATGCACTCAAAGAAATAAAAGCACATGTGACTAGGACCATATCCCCGTCCATAGTTACGGAAAGTAATCTTCCTCCCTGGTGGGTAGAATTTGAGAGTCTGATGTACTTTGCATGTACTTTCATGGCTATGCATGCTATCTGCTGGGAGTGATATCAAACAACAGTGACAGAAGCTGTAATGACTTGGGATGCGATCTGGATTGCTGCGCATATTACGTACATATTGGTTAAAATCCTTAATTAATACTACGTGTTGAGCTTCCAACATCAGCAATGGTATGACATCTGTATATCCCCCTCTTCCCTTCCTAGCTAGTGTAATGTAGTGTCGTTGTCGTCGTCTAGCATTTTCATCTCTTTCTAGTGAATAGATGAATATTCTGACTTTATTCATTTTCTCCACCTTGTGAATATCCTCGAATGTTACTGCAGAATTGACATCTGCTGTCCATTTCATGTGTCTGAGACACCAACTAGCATTCACAGATCTAGCGCAGATATTACCTAGTCGCATCCCCTTAGCTAAACATTTATAAGCAGCAACACACTGCATAAGGCAAATATCAGCCTCTCCCTCTGGATTGAAAACCAACTGCTTTCCACGCAAGCCTTCAGGATAGTCTACATGCGAGCCTAATCTTATCGGATGTTCAATCTGACCACAGTTAATGTAAAACCCGGTGAGCCGCTCAACCAAGACATTGGACCCCTCCTTCTCTTCCAGATACTGGGATATTTTCCCGGTCAATTCGTCAGCCCAAAAATCAATAAGAGTTTCTACTTCCTCAAGAGTAATTCTTCGCCCCTCACCTCGTATGGGAAAGCCGTCGTTATTTATAGGATCCAATAGATTATCCTCCCCGTCTTGTTGTACATTTAAATTCCGCACAATTAGAGTGATGTCTGGGTAAATTAGGAGGGATGGGTGTTGTGGAGAGAAAAGGGATCGAACCTCATTAATGAAAAAATCCCTGTATGTTCTCAGATAGAGTCCTGGGGAGGTGTTAACATGTTCTGGTATGGAGAATGAAAGCCGAACATAACCGCCGTTATAGTTATCAATTCGATCCAGCAGCTGAGGTTGAATTTCTAGGGCAGGTGGGGGAGATGGAGAGAGAGGTGGTGATGGGAGAGGGCTGGGAGGGGTGGGGGGTGGTGATAATCCCCCTCCGAGATGAATGGGGGAGAGTGCCCGGTCAGCTATTACGCCAGACGGTGCTAACAAGACAGAACTGACAGACGCTTGCGGGTCAAGGTCACGGTCTGCTGAGCTGTCGTCTGAGTCACTGTCTGTGATGTTAATGGTACGGTTCTCACCACTGCTGCTGCTGCTGCTGCTGCTGCTGTTGCTGCTGCTGCTGCTGTCGTAGCTGTCGCTGATTGATTGGGGTATGGGGCTGGGGAGGAACGGGGGGTTGAGTGAGCGCGTGAACGAGCCCTCTCCTCCCGGTGAGTTGAGGGGTGAGACCTGGATGTGGGTAATGCTTGCTCTGCTGTGTCACTGCCGCTGCTCTCAGCGCTGGTGGATGCCAAATCTATGCACAGCGGTGTGTCGTCTGTAAAAAAAAGAAAAACATATTATCTCTAGAAAGAATGAAAGCATATATATCTCTAGAAAGATATATATATATATATATATATATATATATATATATATATATATATATATATATATATATATATATGTATGTATATATATATATATATATATATATATATATATATATATATATATATATATATATATATATATATATATATATATATATATATATATATATATTTTATGAGGTGAGGGAACAGACTAGTGGGAATTAATATGTTTAGGAAATAGACTGAAATAAGACAGTATTAACTTACTTATGTCATGGTGAAGGGGTTGAGCAGGTGAGTGGGTATGAATCTGTAATATTGTGTTAACAGGATGAGATATGGTCTCGTAGCCCCCCATCTGGCGGCGTGGCTGACCTTGATGAAGGGGGTGTGGGTGCCCGAGAGTGAGATCTGCTCTCCTTAGCTCAGTGTGTGAGGAATGGGGTATAGGCTCGATGACGTGGATCTGTTCCCTCCGTCGATTGAGGTAGGGATTATAACCTGAAATGGAATATATTATATTCAACACGGTTGAATGGGGAAAAATATGTTTATTATGCATGTGTGTTCGCTTGCAAGTGGATGAAATACAGATACGAGAAGTGTATTTTATATGCTACCTACGTTTATGTGAAGTTTCATTCCGGCGATGACCTCCTCGCGGGGCAGGTGAGCAATAAGGGCACTTCACGGTTTTGTAAACTGAAATTGGAAAGAACATATTTAACTGTGTGGAATGTAATAGCCTGAATGAGTAAATATTCTCACACTGTAGTAGTTTACACACGCGATATTTCACCTGTGGATGCCATAAAATGAACTGTGGAATATTAAATATGAATAACACTCACGGTTATCACAGAAAATCTGCTGACATCGCTTGCATTTGATGTCGTAATGTCCTAGGGGCGGTTTTTCACAGCTTGCGCATTGCAGTCGACACAGTTGATTTGCTGATGGAATATAAACACTCCGCATTTCATGCAGGCTGTAGAGCTTCGCCTTTCCATGACATGGAGCTGTATGGTGGGTGTGTGTAGCGGATGAAGACTAGCAGTGAACTGGCGGCGCGTTTGTGTGTGAGGGGAGTGAAACGACCCGGGTCAAATGAGAAGTGATTGATGGCTGACAGGTGTGGGTCCGTCTGTCAGCAGGAGTATGAACCTCGCTCCTCCTTAACGAATCCGCAGTGTATGGGGAACCGTGATGGGATGAACATCTCCAAGTCTGGTCTTAAGACAACGAAAACCCTTTAAGGCAAATGGGTCACTTCCGCAGGAGGCTGCTGCTCTCTCTCTCTCTTACCCTCCTCTCCCACTTACGACTTCCTGTAGGGGGAAGCTAATGGATGTCCAGGCTTTCCTCTCAGGTATGGGGGTTCTCCTCTCCCTCCCCCCTCCCCCTCCCCAAACAACATATCCACTATGTTGGATCCCCTCAACCTCTACTTACTTACTATCATCAAACTATTATCCTCACACAGGATTAAGTCTATGATAAACACACATACATATCTAACTACTCTTTCCTCTTATTCCACTCTTATCCTTCTATTTTCTTACTCTACCACATACTCTCACACATCCCCAACAACATGGCTTCCCTCTTTCATGACCAGAACACACAGAAAAGCACCCCAAAACCACGAGGACTAGAGCGACGCGCTCCACTTTCCTCCGACACATGTCATAACATCCGGAAAATTCTCCCAAAAACCCTTGAGGACTACGACGACGCGCGCCACCTGCCAGGTGCCACTCACGTGAGTGCCACCTGGCAGGTGGTGCGCGTCGCTGTAGTCCTCAACTTCACTACTGGAGGACACAGGGAAGGAGTAGAGATAGGGAGGGAGAGAGACAGGGAGGGAGGGACGGAGAATGGGAGGGAGAAATACCGGAAGGGAGAGAGACAGGGAGGGAGAGGGGGGGGGAGAGAGAGAGAGACAGGGAGGGAGGAGATACCGGGAGGGAGAGGGGGGGGGGGGGGAAAAGAGAGAGAGAGAGAGAGAGAGAGAGAGAGAGAGAGAGAGAGAGAGAGAGAGAGAGAGAGAGAGAGAGAGAGAGAGAGAGAGAGAGAGAGAGAGAGAGAGAGAGAGAGAGAGAGAGAGAGAGAGAGAGAGAGAGAGAGAGAGAGAGAGAGAGAGAGAGAGAGAGAGAGAGAGAGAGAGAGAGAGAGAGAGAGAGAGAGAGAGAGAGAGAGAGAGAGAGAGAGAGAGAGAGAGAGAGAGAGAGAGAGAGAGAGAGAGAGAGAGAGAGAGAGAGAGAGAGAGAGAGAGAGAGAGAGAGAGAGAGAGAGAGAGAGAGAGAGAGAGAGAGAGAGAGAGAGAGAGAGAGAGAGAGAGAGAGAGAGAGAGAGAGAGAGAGAGAGAGACAGGGAGGGAGGGAGACAGTGAGGGAGAAGAGGGAGGGAGGGAGGAGAGACAGGGATGAAGGGAGGAGAGACCGAGATGGTGAGAGAAAGGGAGGGAGAGAGACAGGGAGGGAGAGTGACAAGGTGGTAGAGAGACAGGAAGGAAGAAGAGACAGGGAGAGTGAGAGACAGGGATGAACAGAGACAGGGATTGAGGAGAGACAGGGAGGGAGGAGAGACAGGGAGGGAAGAGAGAAAGGGAGGGAAGAGAGAAAGGGAGGGAGAGAAAAAGGGAGGTAGAGGGACAGGGAGGGAGGAGACAGGGATCGGAGAGTCAGGGAGGGAGAGAGACAGGGAGGGAGAGAAACAGAAAGGGAGAGCGACAGGGAGGGAGGGAGGAGAGATAGGGAGGAAGAGAGACAGTGAGGGAGGAGAGACAGAGAGGGAGGAGAGACAGGGAGGTAAAGAGAAAGGGAGGGAGAAAGACAGGGAGAAAAGAGAGACAGGGAGGGAGAGAGACAGGGAGGGAGAGAGACAATGAGGAAGAGTAACAAGGTGGGAGAGAGACAGGGAGGGAGGAGAGACAGAGAGGGAGGAGGGACAAGCAGGGAGGAGAGACAGGGAGGGAGAGAGACAGGGAGGGAGATATACAGGGAGGGAGAGAGACAGGGAGGGAGAGAGACAGGAAGGGAGAGAGACAGGGAGGAAAAGAGAGATAGCTAGGGAGGGAGAGAGAGAGGGAGGTGTGAGAGACCGGGAGGGAGAGAGACAGGGACGGAGAGAGAAAGTGAGAGAGAGAGACAAGGAGGGAGAGAGATAAGGAGGTGTGAGAGAGAAGGAGGGAAGGAGACAGGAAGGGAGATAGACAGGGAGGGAGAGAGACATGGTGGTGTGAGAGACCGAGAGAAAGACAGGGAGTGAGAGAGAAAGGGAAGGGGAGAGAGACAGGGAGGTAGACAAAGACAGGGAGGGAGAGAAACAGGGAGGAATAGAGAGACATAGAGGGAGAGAGACAAGGAAGTGTGAGAGACAAGGAGGGAGAGAGACAGGGAGAAAGAGAGAAAGGGAGGGAGAGAGAAATGGAGGTGTGAGATACAGAGAGGGAGAGAGACAAAGAAGGAAAGAGAAAGAGAGGGAGAGAGACAGGGAGGGAGAGTGACAGGGAGGTGTGAGAGACAGAGAGGGAGAGAGACAGGGAGGGAGAGAGACAGGGAGGGAGAGAGACAGGGAAGGAGAGAGACAGGGAGGGAGAGCGACAGGGAGGGAGAGAGACAAGGAGGGAGAGAGACAAGGAGGTGTGAGAGACAAGGAGGGAGGGAGACAGGGAGGGAGAGAGAGACAGGGAAGGAGAGAGAGACAGGGAGGGTGAAAAACAGGGAGTAGGAGAGAGACAGAGACGGAGAGAGACAAGGAGGTGTGAGAGACAAGGAGGGAGAGAGACAGGGAGGGAGAGAGACAGGGAGGTGTGAGAGACAGAGAGGGAGAGAGACAGGGAGGGAGATAGAAAGGGAAGGGGGGGGAGAGAAAGGGAGGGAGAGAGACAGGGAGGGAGAGAAACAGAGAGGAAGAGAGAGACTGAGAGGGAGAGAGACAAGGAGGTGTGAGGGACAAGGAGGGAGAGAGACAGGGAAGGAGAGAGAGAAAAAGGGGGAGAGAGAAAGGGAGGTGTGAAAGACAGAGAGGGAGAGAGACAGAGAGAGAGAGAGAGACAGGGAGGTGTGAGAGAAAGCAAGGGAGAGAGAAAGGGAGGGAGAGAGGCAGGGTGAGAGAGCGACCGGGAGGTAGGTAGGAGAGACAGGGAGAGAGAGAGACAGGTAAGGAGAGAGACAGGGAAAGAGAGAAACAGGGAGGTTATCTATCTTGAGGTTATCTTGAGATGATTTCGGGGCTTTTTAGTGTCCCCGCGGCCCGGTCCTTGACCAGGTCTCCACCCCCAGGAAGCAGCCCGTGACAGCTGACTAACACCCAGGTACCTATTTTACTGCTAGGTAACAGGGGCATAGAGTGAAAGAAACTCTGCCCATTGCTTCTCGCCGGCGCCTGGGATCGAACCCAGGACCACAGGATCACAAGTCCAGCGTGCTGTCCGCTCGGATGACCGGCTCCGGGAGAGCCGGTCGGGAGGGAGAGAGAGACAGAGAAAGAGAGAGACAAGGAGGTGTGAGAGAAAAAGAGGGAGAGAGACAGGGAGGGAGAGAGACAGGGAGGGAGAGAGACATTGAGGAAGAGAGACAAGGAGAGAGAGAGAAAGGGAGGGAGAGAGACAGGAAGGGAGAGTGAAAGGGAGGTAAAGAGAAAGGGAGGGAGAGAGAAAGGGAGGGAAAGAGATAAGGAGGGAGAGAGACGAGGAGGAAGAGAGACCGGGAGGGAGAGAGAAAAGGAGGGAGAGAGACAGGGAGGGAGAGAGAAAAGGGGGAGGTGTGAGAGACAGAGAGGGAGAGAGACAGCGAGGGAGAGAGAAAGGGAAAGGGAGAGAGAAAGGGAAGGGGAGAGAGAAAGGGAGGAAGAGAGAGACATGGAGGGAGAGAAACAGGGAGGAATAGAGAGACATAGAGGGAGAGAGACAAGGAGGTGTGAGAGACAAGTAGGGAGAGAGACAGGGAGGGAGAGAGAAAGGGAGGGAGAGAGACAGGGAGGGAGAGAGAAAGGGAGGGAGAGAGAAAGGGAAGTGTGAGAGAGGAAGAAAGACAGAGAGGGAGAGAGACAGGGAGGTGTGAGATACAGAGAGGGAGAGAGACAAATAGGGAAAGAGAAAAAGAGGAAGAGAGACAGGGAGGGAGAGTGACAGGGAGGTGTGAGAGACAGAGAGGGAGAGAGACAGGGAGGGAGAGACAGGAGGGAGAGAGACGGAGGGAGAGAGACAGGGAGGGCTAGAGACATGGAGGGGGAGAGACAGGGAGGGAGAGAGACAGGGAGGGAGAGAGACAGGGAGGGAGAGAGACAAGGAGGTGTGAGAGACAAGGAGGGAGGGAGACAGGAAGCGAGAGAGACAGGGAGGGAGAGAGACAGGGTGGTGTGAGAGACCGAGAGGGAGAGAGAGACAGGGAGGGAGAGAGAAAGGGAAGTGGAGAGAGACAGGGAAGGAGAGAGACAGGGAGGTGTGAGAGACAGAGAAGGAGAGAGACAAAGAGGGAGAGAGACAAGGAGGTGTGAGAATCAAGAAGGGAGGGAGACACAAAGGGAGAGAGACTGGAAGGGAGAGAGACAGGGAGGTGTGAGAGACATAGAGGGAGAGTTACAGGGAGTAAGATAGAAAGGGAAGGGGAGAGAGACATGGAGGGAGAGAGAGACAGGAAAGGAGAAAGACAGGGAGGTATGAGAGACAGAGAAGGAGAGAGACAGGTAGGGAGGAGAGAAAGGGAGGGAGAAGGAAAAGCAGGGAGAGAGACAGGGAGGTAAGAGACAGGGAGGGGAGAGACAAGGAGGGAGAGAGATAGAGAGGGAGAGAGACAGGGAGGGGAGAGACAAGGAGGGAGAGAGACAGGGAGGGAGAGAGACAGGGAGGGATAGAGACAGGGAGGGAGAGATACAGGAAGGGAAATAGACAAGGGAGGAGAGAGACAGGGAGGTGTGAGTGACAGAGAAGGAGAGAGACAGGGAGGGAGGAGAGACAGGGAGGGAGAAGGAAAAGCAGGGAGAGAGACAGGGAGAGAAGAGACAGGGAGGGAAGAGACAGGCAGGGGAGAGACAAGGAGGGAGAGAGATAGGGAGGGAGAGAGACAGGGAGGGGAGAGACAAGGAGGGAGAGAGACAGGGAGGTAGAGTGACAGGGAGGGAGGGAAGAGAGACAGGGAGGGAGAGAGACATGGAGGGAGGAGACAGGGAGGGGATAGACAGGGATGTAGAGAGACAGGGAGGGGATTGACTGGGAGGGAGGGAGAGAGATAGGGAGGGAGAAAGACAGGGATGGAAAGAGACAGAGAGGGGAGAGACAGGGAGGGAGAGAGACAGGGATGGAGAGAGACAGGGTGGGAGAGAGACAAAGTGAGAGAGCGACAGGGAGGGAGGGAGGAGAGACACGGAGAGAGAGAGACAGGGAGGGAGAGAGAGACAGGGAGGGAGGGAGACAGGGAGGGAGAGAGACAGGGAAGGAGAGAGACAGTGAGGGAGAGAGACAGGGAGGGACGAAAATGGGAGGAAAAGAGAGACAGGGAGGGAGAGAGAGAGGGAGGTGTGAGAGACCGGGATGGAGAGAGAGACAGGGAGGGAGAGAGAAAGGGAGGGAGAGAGAAATGGGGGTAGAGAGACAAGGAGGGAGAGAGACAGGGAGGGAGAGAGACAAGGAGGGAGAGAGATAAGGAGGTGTGAGAGACAAGGAGGGAGGGAGACAGGAAGGGAGAGAGACAGGGAGGGAGAGAGACAGTGAGGGAGAGAGAGACATGGAGGAAGGGAGACAGGTAGGTGTGAGAGACAGAGAAGGAGAGAGACAGGGAGGGAGGAGAGACAGGGAGGGAGAGAGACATGGAGGGAGGAGACAGGGAGGGGATAGACAGGGATGTAGAGAGACAGGGAGGGGATTGACAGGGAAGGTGGGAGAGAGTCAGGGAGGGATGAGACTGGGAGGGGATAGACAGGGAGGGAGAGAGACAGGGAGGGAGAGAGGCAGGGTGAGAGAGCGAGCGGGAGGTAGGGAGGAGAGACAGGGAGAGAGAGAGACTGGGAAGGGGAGAGACAGGGAGAGAGAGAAACAGGGAAGGAGGGAGAGAGAGACAGAGAAAGATAGAGACAAGGTGTGTGAGAGAAAAAGAGGGAGAGAGACATAGAGGGAGAGAGACAGAGAGGGAGAGAGACCGGGAGGAAGAGAGATAGGGAGGGATGAGACAGGGAGGGGATAGACAGGGAGAGAGGGAGACAGGGAGGGAGAGGGAAAGGGTGGGAGAGCGACAAAGAGGAAGAGAGACAAGGAGTGAGAGAGAAATGGAGGGAGACAGACAGGAAGGGAGAGTGACAGGGAGGGAGAGAGACAGGGAGGGAGAGAGAAAGGGAGGGAGAGAGACAGGGAGGGAGAGAGACGAGGAGGGAGAGAGACAGGGAGGGAGAGAGACGAGGAGGGAGAGACACAGGGAGGTGTGAGAGACAAGGAGGGAGGGAGACAGGGAGGGAGAGAGACAGGGAGGGAGAGAGACAGAGAGGTGTGAGAGACAGGGAGGTGTGAGAGACCGGGGGGGAGAGAGACAAGGAGGGAGATAGAAAGGGAGGGAGAGAGACAGGGAGGTGTGAGAGAAAGCGAGGGAGAGAGAAAGGGTGCGAGAGAGTCAGGGATGGATGAGACTGGGAGGGAGAGAGGCAGGCAGGGAGAGAGACAGGGAGGGAGAGAGACAGGGAGGGAGAGAGACAGGGAGGGAGGCAGAGAGGGAGGGAGACAGGGAGGTGTGAGAGACAGGGAGGGAGAGAGACAGGGAAGGAGAGAGAAAGGGAGGTGTGAGAGATAGAGAAGGAGAGAGACAGGGAGGGAGAGAAAAAGGGAGGGAGAGAGACAGGGAGGAAGAGAGACAGGGAGGGAGAGAGACAAGGGAGGAGGGAGACAGGGAGGTGTGAGTGACAGAGAAGGATAGAGACAGGGAGGGAGGAGAGACAGTGAGGGAGAAGAAAAAGCAGGGAGAGAGACAGTTAGGGAAGAGACAGGGAGGGGAGAGACAAGGAGGGAGAGAGACCGGGAGGGAGAGAGACAGGGAGGTAGAGTGACAGGGAGGGAGGGAGGAGAGACAGGGAGGGAGAGAGACATGAAGGGAGGAGACAGGGAGGGAGAAAGACAGGGATGGAGAGAGACAGAGAGGGGAGAGACAGGGAGGGAGAGAGACAGGGATGGAGAGAGACAGGGTGGGAGAGAGACAGAGTGAGAGAGCGACAGGGAAGGAGGGAGGAGAGACACGGAGAGAGAGAGAATTCGAGGGAGAGAGAGATAGACAGGGAGGGAGAGAGAGACAGGGAGGGAGGGAGACAGGGAGGGAGGGAGACAGGGAGGGAAAGAGGCAGGGAAGGAGAGAGACAGGGAGGGAGAGAGGGTGGAAGGGAGAGAGACAGGGAGGGAGAGAGACAGGGAGGAAGGGAGACAGGGAGGTGTGAGAGACAGAGAAGGAGAGAGACAGGGAGGGAGGAGAGACAGGGAGGGAGAAGGAAACGGAGGGAGAGAGACAGGGAGGGAGGAGACAGGGAGGGGAGAAATAAGGAGGGAGAGAGACAGGGAGGGAGAGAAACAGGGAGGTAGAGTGACATGGAGGGAGGGAGGAGAGAGACAGGGAGGGAGAGTGACATGGATGAGGAGACAGGGAAGGGGGGAGAGAGATAGGGAAGGAAAGAGACAGGGAGGAAGAGAGACAAGGAGGGGAGAGACAGGGAGGGAGAGAGACGGGGATGGAGAGAGACGGGGATGGAGAGAGACAGTGTGTGAGAAAGACAGTGAGTGAGCGACAGGGAGGGAGGCAGGAGAGACACGGTTAGAGAGAGAGACAGGGAAACAGAGATAGATAGACAAGGAAGGAGAGAGACACAGGGAGGGAGAGAAACAGGGAGGGAAGAGAGACAGGAAGGGAGAGAGTCAGGGAGCAAGGAGGCAGGGAGTGAGAGGGACAAGGAGGGAGAGAGACAGGGAGGGAGGGAGAGAGACAGGGAGGGAGAGAGACAGGGAGGAAGAGAGACAGGAAGGAAGAGAGTCAAGGAGCGAGGAGGCAGGGAGTGAGAGGGACAAGGAGGGAGAGAGACAGGGAGGGAGGGAGAGAGACAGGGAGGGAGAGAGACAGGGAGGGAGAGAGACAGGGAGGAAGAGAGACAGGGAGGGAGAGAGACATTGAGGAAGAGAGACATGGAGGTGTGAGAGACCGGGAGGGGGGAGACAGGGAGGGAGGAGTGACAGGGAGGGAGGGAGGAGAGATAGGAAGGGAGAGAGACAGGGAGGGAGAGAGACATAGAGGTGGGAGAGACCGGGAGGGGGGAGACAGGGAGGGAGGAGAGACAGGGAGGGAGGGAGGAGAGATAGGAAGGGAGAGAGACATTGAGGGAGAGAGAAAGGGAGAAAGAGACAGACAGGGAAGGAGAGAGACAAGGTGTGAGAGACAAGGTCGGAGAGAGAAAGGGAGGGAGAGAGACAGGGAGGGAGAGAGACAGAGAGGGAAAGAGACAGGGAGGGAGAGACACAGGGAGGTGTGAGAGACAGGGAGGGAGAGAGACAGGAAGGGAGAGAGACAGGGAGGTGTGAGAGAAAGCGAGGGAGAGAGAAAGGGAGGGAGAGAGTCAGGGAGGGATGAGACTGGGAGGGGATAGACAGGGAGGGAGAGAGACAGGGAGGGACAGAGGCAGGGTGAGAGAGCGACCGGGAAGTAGGTAGGAGAGACAGGGAGAGAGACAGACAGGTAAGGAGAGAGACAGGGAAAGAGAGAAAATGGGAGGTTATCTATCTTGAGGTTATCTTGAGATGATTTCGCGGCTTTTTAGTGTCCCCGCGGTCCGGTCCTTGACCAAGCCTCCACCCCGAGGAAGCAGCCCGTGACAGCTGACTAACACCCAGGTACCTACTTTACTGCTAGGTAACAGGGGCATAGAGTGAAAGAAACTCTGTCCATTGTTTCTCGCCGGCGCCTGGGATCGAACCCAGGACCACAGGATCACAAGTCCAGCGTGCTGTCCGCTCGGATGACCGGCTCCGGGAGAGCCGGGAGGGAGGGAGAGAGACAGGGAGGTGTGAGAGACAGGGAGGTGTGAGAGACCGTGGGGGAGAGAGACAAGGAGGGAGATAGAAAGGGAGGGAGAGAGACACGGAGGTGTGAGAGAAAGCGAGGGAGAGAGAAAGAGTGGGAGAGAGTCAGGGAGGGATGAGACTGGGAGGGAGAGAGACTGGGAGGGAGAGAGACAGGGAGGGAGAGAGACAGGGAGGGAGAGAGACAGGGAGGGAGAGAGACAGGGAGGGAGAGAGACAGGGAGGGAGAGAGACAGGGAGGGAGAGAGACAGGAAGAGAGGCAGAGAGGGAGGGAGACAGGGAGGTGTGAGAGACAGGGAGGGAGATTGACAGGGAAGGAGAGAGACAGGGAGGTGTGAGAGACAGAGAAGGAGAGAGACAAGGAGGGAGAGAAACAGGGAGGGAGAGAGATAGGGAGGGAGAGAGACAGGGAGGGAGAGAGATAGGGAGGGAGAGAGACATGGAGGGAGAGAGACAAGGAAGGAGGGAGACAGGGAGGTGTGAGTGACAGAGAAGGAGAGAGACAGGGAGGGAGAAGGAAAAGCAGTGAGAGAGACAGGGAGGGAAGAGACAGGGAGGGGAGAGACAAGGAAGGAGAGAGACAGGGAGGGAGAGAGACAGGGAGGTAGAGTGACAGGGAGGGAGAGAGACAGGAATGGGATAGACAGGGTTGTAGAGAGACAGGCAGGGGATTAATAGGGAGGGAGGAAGAGAGACAGGGAGGGAGAGAGACAGGGATGGAGAGAGACAAGGGAGGAGAGAGACAGGGAGGGAGAGAGACAGGGAGGGAGAGAGACAGGGAGGGAGAGATACAGGGAGGGAGAGAGACAAGGGAGGAGAGAGACAGGGAGATGTGAGTGACGGAGAAGGAGAGATACAGGGAGGGAGGAGAGACAGGGAGGGAGAAGGAAAAGCAGGGAGAGAGAGACAGGGAGGGAAGAGAGAGGGAGGGGAGATATAAGGAGGGAGAGAGATAGGGAGGGAGAGAGACAGGGAGGGGAGAGACAAGTAGGGAGAGAGACGGGGAGGGAGAGAGACAGGGAGGTAGAGTGAGAGGGAGGGAGGGAGGAGAGACACGGAGGGAGAAAGACAAGGAGGGAGAGAGACGAGGAGGGAGAGAGACAGGGAGGGAGAGAGACGAGGAGGGAGAGAGACAGGGAGGTGTGAGAGACAAGGAGGGAGGGAGACAGGGAGGGAGGGAGACAGGGAGGGAGAGAGACAGGGAGGTGTGAGAGAAAGCGAGGGAGAGAGAAAGGGTGGGAGAGAGTCAGGGAGGGATGAGACTGGGAGGGAGAAATACAGGGAGGGAGAGAGAGTGGGAGGTGTGAGAGACCCGGAGGGAGAGAGACAGGGAGGGAGAGAGAAAGGGAGGGAGAGAGAATGGTAGGTAGAGAGACAGGGAGGGAGAGAGACAACGAGGGAGAGAAATAAGGAGGTGTGAGAGACAAGGAGGGAGGGAGACAGGAAGGGAGGGAGAGAGACAAGGAGGGAGAGAGACAGGGAGGGAGAGAGACAGGGAGGGATAGAGACAGGGAGGGAGAGATACAGGAAGGGAAATAGACAAGGGAGGAGAGAGACAGGGAGGTGTGAGTGACAGAGAAGGAGAGAGACAGGGAGGGAGGAGAGACAGGGAGGGAGAAGGAAAAGCAGGGAGAGAGACAGGGAGAGAAGAGACAGGGAGGGAAGAGACAGGCAGGGGAGAGACAAGGAGGGAGAGAGATAGGGAGGGAGAGAGACAGGGAGGGGAGAGACAAGGAGGGAGAGAGACAGGGAGGTAGAGTGACAGGGAGGGAGGGAAGAGAGACAGGGAGGGAGAGAGACATGGAGGGAGGAGACAGGGAGGGGATAGACAGGGATGTAGAGAGACAGGGAGGGGATTGACTGGGAGGGAGGGAGAGAGATAGGGAGGGAGAAAGACAGGGATGGAAAGAGACAGAGAGGGGAGAGACAGGGAGGGAGAGAGACAGGGATGGAGAGAGACAGGGTGGGAGAGAGACAAAGTGAGAGAGCGACAGGGAGGGAGGGAGGAGAGACACGGAGAGAGAGAGACAGGGAGGGAGAGAGAGACAGGGAGGGAGGGAGACAGGGAGGGAGAGAGACAGGGAAGGAGAGAGACAGTGAGGGAGAGAGACAGGGAGGGACGAAAATGGGAGGAAAAGAGAGACAGGGAGAGAGAGAGAGAGGGAGGTGTGAGAGACCGGGATGGAGAGAGAGACAGGGAGGGAGAGAGAAAGGGAGGGAGAGAGAAATGGGGGTAGAGAGACAAGGAGGGAGAGAGACAGGGAGGGAGAGAGACAAGGAGGGAGAGAGATAAGGAGGTGTGAGAGACAAGGAGGGAGGGAGACAGGAAGGGAGAGAGACAGGGAGGGAGAGAGACAGTGAGGGAGAGAGAGACATGGAGGAAGGGAGACAGGTAGGTGTGAGAGACAGAGAAGGAGAGAGACAGGGAAGGAGGAGAGACAGGGAGGGAGAGAGACATGGAGGGAGGAGACAGGGAGGGGATAGACAGGGATGTAGAGAGACAGGGAGGGGATTGACAGGGAAGGTGGGAGAGAGTCAGGGAGGGATGAGACTGGGAGGGGATAGACAGGGAGGGAGAGAGACAGGGAGGGAGAGAGGCAGGGTGAGAGAGCGAGCGGGAGGTAGGGAGGAGAGACAGGGAGAAAGAGAGACTGGGAAGGGGAGAGACAGGGAGAGAGAGAAACAGGGAAGGAGGGAGAGAGAGACAGAGAAAGATAGAGACAAGGTGTGTGAGAGAAAAAGAGGGAGAGAGACATAGAGGGAGAGAGACAGAGAGGGAGAGAGACCGGGAGGAAGAGAGATAGGGAGGGATGAGACAGGGAGGGGATAGACAGGGAGAGAGGGAGACAGGGAGGGAGAGGGAAAGGGTGGGAGAGCGACAAAGAGGAAGAGAGACAAGGAGTGAGAGAGAAATGGAGGGAGACAGACAGGAAGGGAGAGTGACAGGGAGGGAGAGAGACAGGGAGGGAGAGAGAAAGGGAGGGAGAGAGACAGGGAGGGAGAGAGACGAGGAGGGAGAGAGACAGGGAGGGAGAGAGACGAGGAGGGAGAGACACAGGGAGGTGTGAGAGACAAGGAGGGAGGGAGACAGGGAGGGAGAGAGACAGGGAGGGAGAGAGACAGAGAGGTGTGAGAGACAGGGAGGTGTGAGAGACCGGGGGGGAGAGAGACAAGGAGGGAGATAGAAAGGGAGGGAGAGAGACAGGGAGGTGTGAGAGAAAGCGAGGGAGAGAGAAAGGGTGCGAGAGAGTCAGGGATGGATGAGACTGGGAGGGAGAGAGGCAGGCAGGGAGAGAGACAGGGAGGGAGAGAGACAGGGAGGGAGAGAGACAGGGAGGGAGGCAGAGAGGGAGGGAGACAGGGAGGTGTGAGAGACAGGGAGGGAGAGAGACAGGGAAGGAGAGAGAAAGGGAGGTGTGAGAGATAGAGAAGGAGAGAGACAGGGAGGGAGAGAAAAAGGGAGGGAGAGAGACAGGGAGGAAGAGAGACAGGGAGGGAGAGAGACAAGGGAGGAGGGAGACAGGGAGGTGTGAGTGACAGAGAAGGATAGAGACAGGGAGGGAGGAGAGACAGTGAGGGAGAAGAAAAAGCAGGGAGAGAGACAGTTAGGGAAGAGACAGGGAGGGGAGAGACAAGGAGGGAGAGAGACCGGGAGGGAGAGAGACAGGGAGGTAGAGTGACAGGGAGGGAGGGAGGAGAGACAGGGAGGGAGAGAGACATGAAGGGAGGAGACAGGGAGGGAGAAAGACAGGGATGGAGAGAGACAGAGAGGGGAGAGACAGGGAGGGAGAGAGACAGGGATGGAGAGAGACAGGGTGGGAGAGAGACAGAGTGAGAGAGCGACAGGGAAGGAGGGAGGAGAGACACGGAGAGAGAGAGAATTCGAGGGAGAGAGAGATAGACAGGGAGGGAGAGAGAGACAGGGAGGGAGGGAGACAGGGAGGGAGGGAGACAGGGAGGGAAAGAGGCAGGGAAGGAGAGAGACAGGGAGGGAGAGAGGGTGGAAGGGAGAGAGACAGGGAGAGAGAGAGACAGGGAGGAAGGGAGACAGGGAGGTGTGAGAGACAGAGAAGGAGAGAGACAGGGAGGGAGGAGAGACAGGGAGGGAGAAGGAAACGGAGGGAGAGAGACAGGGAGGGAGGAGACAGGGAGGGGAGAAATAAGGAGGGAGAGAGACAGGGAGGGAGAGAAACAGGGAGGTAGAGTGACATGGAGGGAGGGAGGAGAGAGACAGGGAGGGAGAGTGACATGGATGAGGAGACAGGGAAGGGGGGAGAGAGATAGGGAAGGAAAGAGACAGGGAGGAAGAGAGACAAGGAGGGGAGAGACAGGGAGGGAGAGAGACGGGGATGGAGAGAGACGGGGATGGAGAGAGACAGTGTGTGAGAAAGACAGTGAGTGAGCGACAGGGAGGGAGGCAGGAGAGACACGGTTAGAGAGAGAGACAGGGAAACAGAGATAGATAGACAAGGAAGGAGAGAGACACAGGGAGGGAGAGAAACAGGGAGGGAAGAGAGACAGGAAGGGAGAGAGTCAGGGAGCAAGGAGGCAGGGAGTGAGAGGGACAAGGAGGGAGAGAGACAGGGAGGGAGGGAGAGAGACAGGGAGGGAGAGAGACAGGGAGGAAGAGAGACAGGAAGGAAGAGAGTCAAGGAGCGAGGAGGCAGGGAGTGAGAGGGACAAGGAGGGAGAGAGACAGGGAGGGAGGGAGAGAGACAGGGAGGGAGAGAGACAGGGAGGGAGAGAGACAGGGAGGAAGAGAGACATAGAGGTGGGAGAGACCGGGAGGGGGGAGACAGGGAGGGAGGAGAGACAGGGAGGGAGGGAGGAGAGATAGGAAGGGAGAGAGACATTGAGGGAGAGAGAAAGGGAGAAAGAGACAGACAGGGAAGGAGAGAGACAAGGTGTGAGAGACAAGGTCGGAGAGAGAAAGGGAGGGAGAGAGACAGGGAGGGAGAGAGACAGAGAGGGAAAGAGACAGGGAGGGAGAGACACAGGGAGGTGTGAGAGACAGGGAGGGAGAGAGACAGGAAGGGAGAGAGACAGGGAGGTGTGAGAGAAAGCGAGGGAGAGAGAAAGGGAGGGAGAGAGTCAGGGAGGGATGAGACTGGGAGGGGATAGACAGGGAGGGAGAGAGACAGGGAGGGACAGAGGCAGGGTGAGAGAGCGACCGGGAAGTAGGTAGGAGAGACAGGGAGAGAGACAGACAGGTAAGGAGAGAGACAGGGAAAGAGAGAAAATGGGAGGTTATCTATCTTGAGGTTATCTTGAGATGATTTCGCGGCTTTTTAGTGTCCCCGCGGCCCGGTCCTTGACCAAGCCTCCACCCCGAGGAAGCAGCCCGTGACAGCTGACTAACACCCAGGTACCTACTTTACTGCTAGGTAACAGGGGCATAGAGTGAAAGAAACTCTGTCCATTGTTTCTCACCGGCGCCTGGGATCGAACCCAGGACCACAGGATCACAAGTCCAGCGTGCTGTCCGCTCGGATGACCGGCTCCGGGAGAGCCGGGAGGGAGGGAGAGAGACAGGGAGGTGTGAGAGACAGGGAGGTGTGAGAGACCGTGGGGGAGAGAGACAAGGAGGGAGATAGAAAGGGAGGGAGAGAGACACGGAGGTGTGAGAGAAAGCGAGGGAGAGAGAAAGAGTGGGAGAGAGTCAGGGAGGGATGAGACTGGGAGGGAGAGAGACAGGGAGGGAGAGAGACAGGGAGGGAGAGAGACAGGGAGGGAGAGAGACAGGGAGGGAGAGAGACAGGAAGAGAGGCAGAGAGGGAGGGAGACAGGGAGGTGTGAGAGACAGGGAGGGAGATTGACAGGGAAGGAGAGAGACAGGGAGGTGTGAGAGACAGAGAAGGAGAGAGACAAGGAGGGAGAGAAACAGGGAGGGAGAGAGATAGGGAGGGAGAGAGACAGGGAGGGAGAGAGATAGGGAGGGAGAGAGACATGGAGGGAGAGAGACAAGGAAGGAGGGAGACAGGGAGGTGTGAGTGACAGAGAAGGAGAGAGACAGGGAGGGAGAAGGAAAAGCAGTGAGAGAGACAGGGAGGGAAGAGACAGGGAGGGGAGAGACAAGGAAGGAGAGAGACAGGGAGGGAGAGAGACAGGGAGGTAGAGTGACAGGGAGGGAGAGAGACAGGAATGGGATAGACAGGGTTGTAGAGAGACAGGCAGGGGATTAATAGGGAGGGAGGAAGAGAGACAGGGAGGGAGAGAGACAGGGATGGAGAGAGACAAGGGAGGAGAGAGACAGGGAGGGAGAGAGACAGGGAGGGAGAGAGACAGGGAGGGAGAGATACAGGGAGGGAGAGAGACAAGGGAGGAGAGAGACAGGGAGATGTGAGTGACGGAGAAGGAGAGATACAGGGAGGGAGGAGAGACAGGGAGAGAGAATAAAAAGCAGGGAGAGAGAGACAGGGAGGGAAGAGAGAGGGAGGGGAGATATAAGGAGGGAGAGAGATAGGGAGGGAGAGAGACAGGGAGGGGAGAGACAAGTAGGGAGAGAGACGGGGAGGGAGAGAGACAGGGAGGTAGAGTGAGAGGGAGGGAGGGAGGAGAGACACGGAGGGAGAAAGACAAGGAGGGAGAGAGACGAGGAGGGAGAGAGACAGGGAGGGAGAGAGACGAGGAGGGAGAGAGACAGGGAGGTGTGAGAGACAAGGAGGGAGGGAGACAGGGAGGGAGGGAGACAGGGAGGGAGAGAGACAGGGAGGTGTGAGAGAAAGCGAGGGAGAGAGAAAGGGTGGGAGAGAGTCAGGGAGGGATGAGACTGGGAGGGAGAAATACAGGGAGGGAGAGAGAGTGGGAGGTGTGAGAGACCCGGAGGGAGAGAGACAGGGAGGGAGAGAGAAAGGGAGGGAGAGAGAATGGTAGGTAGAGAGACAGGGAGGGAGAGAGACAACGAGGGAGAGAAATAAGGAGGTGTGAGAGACAAGGAGGGAGGGAGACAGGAAGGGAGGGAGAGAGACAGGGAGGGAGAGAGACTGGGAGGGAGAGAGACAGTGAGGGAGAGAGAGACATGGAGGAAGGGAGAGAGGTAGGTGTGAGAGACAGAGAAGGAGAGAGACAGGGAGGGAGGAGAGACAGGGAGGGAGAGAGACATGGAGGGAGGAGACAGGGAGGGGATAGACAGGAATGTAGAGAGACAGGGAGGGGATTGACAGGGAGGGAGAGAGACAGGGAGGGAGAGAGGCAGGGTGAGAGAGCGAGCGGGAGGTAGGGAGGAGAGACAGGGAGAGAGAGAGACAGGGAGGGAGAGAGACAGGGAGGGAGAGAGACAGGGAGGGAGGGATACAGGGACTTATGAGAGACAGAGAAGGAGAGAGACGGGGAGGGAGGAGAGACAGGGTGGGAGAAGGAAAAGGTGGGAGAGAGACAGGGAGGGGAGAGACAAGGAGGGAGGAGAGTCAGGGAGGGGGCGAGACATGGAGGGAGGAGACAGAGAGGGGATAGACAGGGATGTAGAGAGACAGGGAGGGGATTGACAGGGAAGGAGGGAGAGAGATAGGGAGGGAGAGAGACAGGGATGAAGAGAGACAGGGATGAAGAGAGACAGAGAGGGGAGAGACAGGGAGGGAGAGAGACAGGGATGGAGAGAGACAGGGAGGGAGAGAGACAGAGAGGAAGGAAGAAGGGAGGGAGGGAGAGACACAGGGAGGGAGAGAGACCGGGAGGGAGAGAGAAAGGGAGGGAGAGATACAGGGAGGGAGGAGACAGGGAGGGAGGGAGGAGAGACAGGGAAGGAGGAGCGACAGGGAGGGAGGAGAGACATGGAGAGAGAGAGACAGGGAGGGAGGGAGACAGGGAGGGAGAGAGACAGGGAGGGAGAGAAACAGGGAGGGAGAGAGACTGGGAGGGAGAGAGACAGGGAGGGAGAGAGACAGGGAGGGAGAGAGACAAGGAGGAAGAGAGAAAGGGAGGGAGAGAGACAGAAAGGGAGAGTGAAAGGGAGGGAGAGAGACAGGGAGCGAGAGAGAAAGAGAGGAAGAGAGACAGGGACGGAGAGAGACAGGGAGGTGTGAGAGAAAGCGAGGGAGAGAGAAAGGGTGGGAGAGAGTCAGGGAGGGATGAGACTGGGAGGGAGAAATACAGGGAGGGAGAGAGAGTGGGAGGTGTGAGAGACCCGGAGGGAGAGAGACAGGGAGGGAGAGAGAAAGGGAGGGAGAGAGAATGGTAGGTAGAGAGACAGGGAGGGAGAGAGACAACGAGGGAGAGAAATAAGGAGGTGTGAGAGACAAGGAGGGAGGGAGACAGGAAGGGAGGGAGAGAGACAGGGAGGGAGAGAGACTGGGAGGGAGAGAGACAGTGAGGGAGAGAGAGACATGGAGGAAGGGAGAGAGGTAGGTGTGAGAGACAGAGAAGGAGAGAGACAGGGAGGGAGGAGAGACAGGGAGGGAGAGAGACATGGAGGGAGGAGACAGGGAGGGGATAGACAGGAATGTAGAGAGACAGGGAGGGGATTGACAGGGAGGGAGAGAGACAGGGAGGGAGAGAGGCAGGGTGAGAGAGCGAGCGGGAGGTAGGGAGGAGAGACAGGGAGAGAGAGAGACAGGGAGGGAGAGAGACAGGGAGGGAGAGAGACAGGGAGGGAGGGATACAGGGACTTATGAGAGACAGAGAAGGAGAGAGACGGGGAGGGAGGAGAGACAGGGTGGGAGAAGGAAAAGGTGGGAGAGAGACAGGGAGGGGAGAGACAAGGAGGGAGGAGAGTCAGGGAGGGGGCGAGACATGGAGGGAGGAGACAGAGAGGGGATAGACAGGGATGTAGAGAGACAGGGAGGGGATTGACAGGGAAGGAGGGAGAGAGATAGGGAGGGAGAGAGACAGGGATGAAGAGAGACAGGGATGAAGAGAGACAGAGAGGGGAGAGACAGGGAGGGAGAGAGACAGGGATGGAGAGAGACAGGGAGGGAGAGAGACAGAGAGGAAGGAAGAAGGGAGGGAGGGAGAGACACAGGGAGGGAGAGAGACCGGGAGGGAGAGAGAAAGGGAGGGAGAGATACAGGGAGGGAGGAGACAGGGAGGGAGGGAGGAGAGACAGGGAAGGAGGAGCGACAGGGAGGGAGGAGAGACATGGAGAGAGAGAGACAGGGAGGGAGGGAGACAGGGAGGGAGAGAGACAGGGAGGGAGAGAAACAGGGAGGGAGAGAGACTGGGAGGGAGAGAGACAGGGAGGGAGAGAGACAGGGAGGGAGAGAGACAAGGAGGAAGAGAGAAAGGGAGGGAGAGAGACAGAAAGGGAGAGTGAAAGGGAGGGAGAGAGACAGGGAGCGAGAGAGAAAGAGAGGAAGAGAGACAGGGACGGAGAGAGACAGGGAGGTGTGAGAGACCGAGAGGGAGAGAGACTCGGGGGAGAGAGACAAGGAGGAAGATAGAAAGGGAGGGAGAGAGACAGGGAGGGAGAGAAACCGGGAGGGAGAGAGACAAGGAGGGAGAGAGAAAGGGGGGAGGGAGAAAGGGATGGAGAGAGAAAAGGAAGGGGAGAAAGACAGGGAGGGAGAGAGAGAGACAAGGAGGGAGAGAAACAGGGAGTAGGAGAAAGAAAGAGAGGGAGAGAGAAAAATAGGTGTGAGAGACAGAGAGGGAGAGAAACAGGGAGGGAGAGAGACAGGGAGGTGTGAGAGAAAGAGAGGGAGAGAGACAGGGAAATAGAGAGAAAATGAAGGGGAGAAAGACAGGGAGGGAGAGAGAGAGACAAGGAGGGAGAGAAACAGGGAGTAGGAGAAAGAAAGAGAGAGAGAGAGAAAAATAGGTGTGAGAGACAGAGAGGGAGAGAAACAGGGAGGGAGAGAGACAGGGAGGTGTGAGAGAAAGAGAGGGAGAGAGACAGGGAAAGAGAGAGAAAAGGAAGGGGAGAGAGACATAGAGGGAGGAGAGACAAGGAGGGAGGAAGGAGAGATAGGAAGGGAGAGAGAGAGAGGGAGGGAGAGAGACAGGGAGGGAGAGAGACAGAGAGGGAGTGAGAGACAGGGAGGGAGATCGACAGGGAGGGAGATAGAAACGGAAGGGGAGAGAGACAGGGAGGGAGAGAGAGACAGGGAGGGAGAGAGAGACAGGGAGGGAGATAAACAGGGAGGAAGAGAGAGACAGCGAGGGAGAGAGACAATTGGAGGTGTGAGGGACAAGGAAGGAGAGAGACAGGGAGGGAGAGAGACAGGGAGGGAGAGAGAAAGAGAGGTGTGAGAGACAAAGAGGGAGAGAGACAGAGAGGGAGAGAATCATAGAGGTGTGGGAGACAGAGAGGGAGAATGACAAAGAGGGAGAGAGACAAGGAGGAAGTGAGACAGGGAGGGAGAGAGACAGGGAGGGAGAGAGATAGATAGGACGAGAGACAGAGAGGGAATGAGACAGGGAGGGAGAGAGACAGGGAGGAGTGAGAGACAGAGAGGGAGAGAGACAGGAAGGGAGAGACAGGAAGGGAGGGAGGGAGAAAGACAGGGAGGGAGGGAGAGAGACAGGGAGGGAGAGAGAAAGGGAGGGAGAGAGACAGGGAGGTGTGAGAGAAAGAGAGGGAGAGAGACAGAGAGAGAGAGAGAAAAGGAAGGGGAGAGAGACAGAGAGGGAGGAGAGACAAGGAGGGAGGAAGGAGAGATAGGGAGGGAGAGAGAGAGAGGGAGGGAGAGAGACAGGGAGGGAGAGAGACAGAGTGGGAGAGAGAGAGAGAGAGAGAGAGAGAGAGAGAGAGAGAGAGAGACAGAGAGAGAGAGAGAGAGAGAGAGAGAGAGAGAGAGAGAGAGAGAGAGAGAGACAGAGAGAGAGAGACAGAGAGAGAGAGAGAGACAGAGAGAGAGAGAGACAGAGAGAGAGAGAGACAGAGAGAGAGAGAGAGAGAGAGAGAGAGAGAGAGAGAGACAGAGAGAGAGAGAGAGAGAGAGAGACAGAGAGAGAGAGAGACAGAGAGAGAGAGAGAGAGAGAGAGAGAGAGAGAGAGAGAGAGAGAGAGAGAGAGAGACAGAGAGAGAGAGAGACAGAGAGAGAGAGAGAGAGAGAGAGAGAGAGAGAGAGACAGAGAGAGAGAGAGACAGAGAGAGAGAGAGACAGAGAGAGAGAGAGACAGAGAGAGAGAGAGACAGAGAGAGAGAGAGAGACAGAGAGAGAGAGAGAGAGGGAGAGAGAGAGACAGGGAGGGAGAGAGACAGGGAGGGAGGGAGACAGGGAGGTGTGAGAGACAGAGAGGGAGAGAGACACATAGAGGGAGAGCGACAGGGAGGGAGAGAGACAAGGAGGAAGAGATACAGGGAGGGAGACAGACAGGGAGGGAGAGAAACAGAGAGGGAGAGAGACAGAGAGGGAATGAGACAGGGAGGGAGAGAGACAGGGAAGGAGAGAGACAAGTAGGTGTGAGTGACAAGGAGGGAGAAAGACAGGGAGGGAGGGAGGAGAGATAGGGAGGGAGAGAGGAGAGATAGGGAGGGAGAGAGACAGGGAAGGAGAGAGACAGGGAGGGAGAGAGACAGGGAAGTGTGAGAGACAAAGAGGGAGAGAGACAGAGAGGGAGAGAGACAGGGAGCGAGAGAGAAAGGGAGGAGTGAGAGACAGAGAAGGAGAGAGACAGGGAGGGAGGGAGAGAGACAGGGAGGGAGGGATGGAGACAGGGAGGTGTGAGAGACAGAGAGACAGAGAGGGAGAGAGACAGGGAGGGAGAGAGACAGGGAGGGAGGGAGAGAGACAGGGGAGGGAGGGAGAGAGAGAAGGAGGAAGAGAGACAGGGAGGGAGACAGACAGGGAGGGAGAAAGACAGAGAGGGAGAGAGACAAAGAGGGAATGAGACATTGAGGGAGATAGACAGGGAGGTGTGAAAGACAGAGAGGAAGAGAGACAGGGAGGAAGAGACAGGGAGGGAGAGAGAAAGGGAGGGAGAGACAGGGAGGGAGGGAGAGAGACAGGGAGGGAGGGAGGGAGACAGGGAGGGAGGGAGGGAGGGAGACAGGGAGGTGTGAGAGACAGAGAGGGAGAGAGACAGGGAGGGAGAGAGACAGGGTGGGCGGGAGAGAGACAGGAAGGGAGGGAGGGACAGGGACAGGCGGCGCCAGATTGTCTAGCCAGGACTAGCCTCGCAACTAAACAATTGATTACCCTCGCGGCACCATTGGTGTAGAGTTGCTCTAACGTGCGCGGGGAGTCACGCCAGCTCTCTCTCTCCCCACCCCTAGCCATGGGTGCTGGGGGCTCTCTCCCAGCCTCTAGCCATGGGTGCTGGGGGCTCTCTCCCCGCCCCTAGCCATGGGTTCTGGGGGCTCTCTCCCCGCCCCTAGCCATGGGTGCTGGGTGCTCTCTCCCCGCCCCTAGCCATGGGTGCTGGGGCTCTCTCCCCGCCCCTAGCCATAGATTCTGGGGGCTCTCTCCCCGCCCCTAGCCATGGGTGCTGGGTACTCTCTCCCCGCCCCTAGCCATGGGTGCTGGGGCTCTCTCCCCGCCCCTAGCCATGGGTTTGAGGGCTCTCTCCCCGCCCCTAGCCATGGGTGCTGGGTGCTCTCTCCTCGCCCCTAGCTATGGGTTCTGGGGTCTCTCTCTCTCCGCCTCTAGCCATGGGTGCTGGGTGCTCTCTCCCCGCCTCTAGACATTGGTGCTGGGGGCTCTCTCCCCGCCTCTAGACATGGGTGCTGGGTGCTGGGGCTCTCTCCCCGCCCCTAGCCATTGGTGCTGGGTGCTCTCTCCCAGCCCCTAGCCATGGGTGCTGGGGCTCTCTCCCTGCCCCTAGCCATGGGTGCTGGGGCTCTCTCCCTGCCCCTAGCCATGGTTGCTGGGTGCTGGGGCTCTCTCTCCTCGCTCATAGACATGGTTGCTGGGGGTTCTCTCCCCACCTTTTTGCTATGGTTGCTGGGGGTTCTCTCCCCACCTTTTTGCTATTGTTGCTGGGTGCTGGGGGCTCTCTCCCCGCCCCTAGCTATGGTTGCTGGGTGTTGGGGCTCCTTTCCCACCCCTAGTAATGGTTGCTGGGAGCTGGGGCTCTCCCCGCACCTAGCTATTATTGCTGGGGCTCTTTCCCCACCCTTTGCTATGGTTGCTGGAGCTCGCTCTCCGCACCTAGCTATTGTTGCTGGGTGCTGGGGCTCTCTCTCCACTCCCCTAGCCATGGTTGCTGGGTGCTGGGGCTCTCTCCCCGCCCCTAGCCATAGTTGCTGGGTGCTGGGGCTCTCTCCCTGCCCATAGACATGGTTGCTGGGTGCTGGGAGCTCTCTTCCCACCCTTAGCCATGGTTGCTGGGTGTTGGGGCTCCTTTCCCGCCCCTAGTAATGGTTGGTGGGAGCTGGGGCTCTCTCCCCGCACCAAGCTATTATTGCTAGGGTCTCTCTCCCCACCCTTTGCTATGGTTGCTGGGGCTCGCTCTCCGCACCTAGCTATGGTTGCTGGGTGCTGGGGCTCTGTCCCCGCCCCTAGCTATAATTGCTGGGTGTGCTAGACGTTGCTGGGGGCTTTGTCTCTGTCCCTAGCCATGTTTGCTGGGTGTGCTAGACGTTGCTGGGGGCTTTGTCCCTGTCCCTAGCCATGATTGCTGGGTGTGCTAGGCGTTGCTGGGGGCTCAGTTCCCGCCCCTAGCCATGATTGCTGGGTGTACTAGGCGTTGCTGGGGGCTCAGTTCCCGCCCCTAGCCATGATTGCTGGGTGTGCTAGGCGTTGCTGGGGGCTCAGTTCCCGCCCCTAGCCATGATTGCTGGGTGTGCTAGGCGTTGCTGGGGGCTTTGTCCCCGCTCCTAGCCATAGACCTGCACTCTCACATGCTCACACAAGCACTAACACTCTCTCTCACACACACACACACACACACACACACACACACACACACACACACACACACACACACACACACATGCGCGTGCGCACGCACACGTACGTACGTTTGCAAGCACACATGCACGCACATGCAAAAACAAACACACGCACACACACACACGCATGCACGCACTCACACATACGTCCAGTCAGGCTAGAAGGGATTAACACCTTTCGTGGAAAGGGGATATAATCCTCACTCATAATCCACCCCTCTCTTACCCCTTCTCTTACCCCCCCTCTCTTACCTGCCGTAATCTGCAGACACCACAAATTCTCTTAACCCCCATCCCACGCGCACACACACACACACACACGTTCTCTCTCTCTCTCTCTCTCTCTCTCTCTCTCTCTCTCTCTCTCTCTCTCTCTCTCTCTCTCTCTCTTGCTCTCTCTTGCTCTCTCTTGCTCTCTCTCTCTCTCTTGCTCTCTCTCTCTCTTGCTCTCTCTCTCTCTTGCTCTCTCTCTCTCTTGCTCTCTCTCTTGACAAGGGGCAAAATGGCAGGAGGACGCAACACGGACATAGGAAACAGCCAAAGTGACCAAACGAAGGAAATGTTAACCCAAGTTCTGGAGGAATTCAGGAAGGAGATGCAGGAAATGAGGATTACAATTAACAACCTGCAAAAATGAGCTGACATCAGCAAGGGAGGAGATCAAATCCCTCACAGAGAAAAATAAAGAGACCGAGCATCAAATTATCATCCAAAGGGAAGGTGGGAATGTTACATTGGAAGGAAATGCCTCTGTACCTGAAACATTTGCGGACATACTTAAAAAGAGCTCAGAAGCAATGGCCACAGTGAGGGAGGTAGCCATGCAAGCTGTTACCTCACAGGAAGCAGCAAGGTGCACTACTCAGCTGCTGGAGAGAAAAAGATCAGTGGTAGTTGTAGGCATCAAAGAACAGGAAGGATCCAACAGGCAAGAATGGAAAAGCAAGGATAGAGAGGCAGTACATGGGCTACTGAAGGGGTTACAGATGGAAGGGGCTGCACAAAACATTAGAAAGGTTTTCAGGTTGGGCTGGTACAACAAGGACAGGAACCGACTTGTAAAGGTGGTGTTTACAAACGAAACCACGAAGAAGGATATTCTCGAAAGGAAGAGTCGTCTGCAGCATGTGGAGGAATGCAAAAAAGTATTCCTGCAGAGGGACAGGACGAAGGAGGAGAGAGCCAGGGCAGCAGAGGCAAGGAGGAAGCGCAGGGAGAGAGGAGCAAACCAGGAAATCACAGCCCCCAACACAACAGTCCTAGAGACAAGAGGGGAACCCACGACCAGCATCCCAGCAACACCAGAGGGGAGGGCAACACCACCACTCCCCTCTGCATAGAAACCCTCCCTTCCCCTCACCCTACCTGCCCCCACCCAACCCTCCCTCCCCCCCCCACCCCATTCTGACCCTGTCACCCCTTCCCCATTCCCGTCATGTCCCCCCCTCCCACCTTTCCCCCCATGTCTCCCCTCCCCTTCATCCCATACCCTCCCAATCCCTCCTACCCCCTCACCCCATATCCTCCCTGTCCCCCCCTTTCTCCTTAACCCACACCCTACCTGTCCCCCCTTCCCTTAAATGCCCACCCGCCACCCCAAAATCCTTCGAGACCCTGCAAACCACCTCACAGATCTTCTCACCCACGGAACAGCTTCCCACATCAGCAGAATGCTCGCCAAGAAAGGGACAAGAAAACGAACAGAAGAAATTGAGCTTCAAGGCAATGTACACAAACATAGATGGGGTTACAAATAAAACAAGTGAACTCGGAGAATGGGCACTAGAAGGAAACCCAGACATAATAGCACTCACAGAAACAAAGTTAACGAAAACCATAACAAACGCAGTATTTCCACAGGGCTACTATGTAGTGAGGAAAGAGAGAGAAGGGAGAGGAGGAGGAGGTGGTGTAGCTTTGCTACTAAGAGAAGGTAGGAGTTTCGAAGAGATGGTAATTCAAAACTGTGAAGGTTTCAATGACTACATATCAGGCACCATAGCAACTGGAGGACAGAAAATTATAGTAGTAGTCATATATAACCCCCCACCGAATGACAGAAGACCCAGACAGGAATATGATAGAAACAACTTGGCCACCATCAATATAATAGAGAGAGCAGCTTCTGTGGCTAGCAGGAACGGATCCAGACTACTAATCATGGGAGACTTCAACCATGGGAAGATTGGGGGAACAGACACCCACATGGAGGCCCAGACACATGGAGAGCTAAGCGGCTGGATGTGGCAACAAGAAACTTTCTAAGTCAACACGTCAAGGGACCGACAAGAATGAGAGGAGGGGATGAACCAGCCTTGCTTGATCTGATATTTACCCTAAATGAGTCGGATATAAGGGAAGTTAAGTTGGAAGCCCCCTTGGGAATGAGTGATCATAGTGCATTGAGCTTTGAGTACCTGGTTGAGCTAGGAATTATCACCCCCAAAAAAGAACTGGGAAACAAAGGGCTGGCGTACCGAAAGGGAAACTATAAGTAAGTAAGTAAGTAAGTAATTATCAAAAGAAGGCACCAAACCGGGAAGGCTATGTAGCACCATCAAATACGCAAAATAATCAGAGGGCGCTAAATATCACCAAGGATGCCAATACGAGAACAAAAACGCATTAGGCGAACGATATCAAAAGTATCCGAGTCACCAAGAATTCTATCGAGGGACAGGTGACCGCGAGGGGCGGTCGGAAAGCAAGACACACGCTCGTCCTGGAAGTCAGGACATTCAAGAAGGACATGCACGACCGTAAGAGGGACAATGCAACTAGGACAATAAGGAGCAGGGCGGCGCTCCATCAAGTGACCATGGGTTAAGCGAGTATGGCCAATACGCAACCTCGCCAGAGCTGTTTCCCACCGCCGGTTACGGTGGAAGGAGGACGGCCACGAGGAAACACAACATTTAAGAGTACGTAGCTTGTTACCAGTAACAGCCAACCAAGAAGCCTGCCAACGGGTAAGGACTGAGGAATGGATAACCGGGTAAAAGTCGGAATACGGAATGCCTTTACGAGAGATGAGACAAGAGCGGACAGCTTCCTTAGCGGCAGCATCCGCACGCTCATTTAAAGACACACCAATATGGCTGGGATCCCAACAAAACTCAACCGACTTAAATTTACTGTGAACGAGAAACAGCCAATGCTGGATCTCGACAACTACTGGATGAACCGGATTAAAGGACCCAAGAGCCATGAGGGCACTACGAGAGTCAACAACAACCACAAAGGAAGACTGACAACGAGAAAGCAGGAGACGAAGAGCATAGAGAATAGCATAAAGTTCCGCTGTAAAGATGCTAGTCTCCGGAGGCAAGCGACACACATAAGTGCGATCAGGAAAAACAACAGAGTAGCCAACACCGTCCGCTGATTAGACCCATCGGTGAAGACAGAAACGGAGCGGGAGTGAGAAGAAAAGTGCTCGAGGAAAAGGCGTTTTAGAACCGTAGGAGGGGTAAAAGCTTTATTGATACGGGTCAAGGAAGTACAAAACCGCGGAAGAGGGACCCTCCACGGGGGCAAAGAAGGAACAACACGAGGAGAAACATCAGAAATACGAACGGAGAGAGAATCCTGTAGGCGAGATAACCGGACAGAAAGAGGGAGGTGGTGAAGAGGAACAGGAACCGCAGGAGGGGTAAAAGTTAAAGCACGACAGAGGCGAGAGGAAGGATGTTGCAAGGACCGCGCAAGATAGCGAAGACAGTAGCGATCACGGCGGTCCTGGAGAGACAGGAAGCCAGTGTCAACATATAAGCTAAGGATGGGAGTCGAACGAAAGGCACCAGAACTGAGGCGCAACCCAGTATGGTGCAAAGCATCAAGACGGCAAAGAGTAGAAGGAGAAGCAGACGAGTAAGCAGGGCAACCATAATCGAGCTTAGACAGGACGAGAGAGGAATGTAAAGCAAGGAGAGTGCGCCTATCCGCCCCCCAAGAAGTATGGGACAAGACCCGAAGGAGGGTAAGGGCCTTAGAGCACTCAACACGGAGGTAAGAGATATGGGGAGACCAAGACAAACGAGTGTCAAGGAATAACCCCAAAAGCTTCGCGGAATCTTTGTATTCAAGGGGATGACCATAAAGTGACAAAGAGGGACGAAGAACAACCCGTTTCCACGTAAAAGACATGGCACAAGTCTTAGAAGTAGAGAACTTGAAGCCATGACCTGTGGCCCAAGACGACACGGCATCAATTGCAAGTTGAAGCCGGCGTTGAAGGAGAGGCGAATCATCACCCTGACAACAAAGGGTAAGATCATCGACATAGAGAGCGGAGAAGACAACAGAAGGAAGAGAGGAAAGAAGACCATTGAGGGCAACAAGAAAAAAAGTAGTGCTCAGAACACTACCCTGGGGCACACCTTCGTATTGCTGAAAAGAGGGAGAGAGAGCGGTACCTAGGCGCACCCGAAAGGAACGACGAGAGAGGAAGCTGCGGAGAAAGAGAGGGAGATGACCACGAAGCCCAAAAGAATGAAGTTGAGATAGAATATGATATCGCCAAGTGGAGTCGTAAGCCTTATCCAGGTCAAAAAGGACGGCAACAACAGAGGTCTTCGCAGCAAAAGCAGTACGAATATAGACCTCCAACTTCACCAGGACATCTGTCGTGCTGCGGCACTTGCGGAAACCAAATTGAGAAGGGGACAGGAGGTGATGGTGTTCCAGGAACCACATCAGACGAACGTTAACCATACGTTCAAAGAGTTTGCAGACACAACTTGTGAGAGCAATAGGGCGAAAGTCCTTAGGGGAAGTACCCAGAGACCCCGGTTTGCGAACAGGGAGGACAACGGCATCGAGCCAGTCCTCAGGGACTGACGACGACTCCCAAATCCGATTATACAGACTCAGTAAATACTGAGACGTGCACGGAGGGAGATGGCGAAGCATCTCATAATGAATACCATCAGAGCCCGCCGCCGTGGAACCGCAGAGGGCCAGGGCAGAACGAAGTTCAGAGAGAGAGAAGGGATCATTATAAGGAAGCTGAAGATGAGTGCAGAAATCTAAAGGACGAGACTCAAGGACAGATTTACGAAGAAGGAAAGATTGGGGAAGATGAAGACCAGAGCTAACAGAAGAAAAGTGGGAACCCAGTTCGGAAGCGATCTGCAACAGGTCCGCCAGAAAAGTATCATGGAGGTGAAGGACCGGTGAAACACCAGGAACGAACTTACCCGCTATCTTGCGGATACGCTTCCAGATCTAGGTCAGAGGGGTTTCAGACGTAATTGTTGAGACATAAGATGCCCAACATTCACGTTTAGCCGTACGGATGGCCCTACGGGCCACCGCACTCGCTTTCCGAAAGAAAAGAAAAGAATCGGTCGTCTGCCTACGGCGGTGCCTCTTCCAGGCTGCACGCTTACAGCGGACAGCCCGAGCACAGTCCGCATTCCACCAGGGAACGCACTTCCGTGGACCCCGAGAGGAAGAGCGAGGAATAGAGCGGAGGGCAGCGGTGAAGACAGTGTCATGAAAAAGGAGGAGAGCGTGAGGGAGAGGCAGAAGGGAGAGGTCAGAGAGAGCAGCACTGAGGGTAAATAGGGTCCAGTCCGCCTTAGCGAACTGCCACCCAGGGAAAGAGAGGGAAGGGCGAAAAGAGAAAAAGGAAACAAGGATGGAGAAATGATCACTTCCATGGAGGGCATCAAGAACCTGCCACGTGAAATCTAAGTAAAGAGAAGAAGAGCAGAGAGAAAGATCAAGACAAGAAAGGGTGCGAGTCCGAGAGTCCAAATGAGTGGGCTCACCAGAATTCAGAAGAGACAGGGAAGAAGAGAGGAGAAACGGCTCAAGAAGGCGACCCCGGGTATTCGTCAGAACGTCACCCCAAAGAGAATGACGACAATTGAAGTCACCCAGCAGGAGCACAGGCTCTGGCAAGGAGTCTAGGAGGTGCTTCAAATCAGGAAGAGAGAGCGGGACACTCGGGGGGAGATAAATGGAACAAACTGTGAACCATTTCCCCACAAAGATACGAGCAGCAGAACAATGGAGAGGCGAAGGAAAAAGTAAAGGAACAAAGGGAACATCAGCACGAATCAAGAGAGCAGAAGAATTAGAAGCCCCAGCAATGGCTTGGGGGGGGGGGAGAGAAAGGAATAGCCACGAAAACGACCAGGACGAGCACCAAGCATCGGCTCCTGGAGACAGACACAAAGGGGCGAAAACCGCGAAATCAGAAGTTGGAGTTCGAGGAAATTGGCGTAATAACCTCGAACGTTCCATTGAAGAATGGACAACGACGAGAAGAGAAAGGACAAAAACAGAGAACAAGGAAGAAACAAAGGCGAAAGAGCTACAGAGCACGTTAAAGAATATCAGGGTCGGGATCAGGGTCAGCAAAGTCAGGGTTAGGGGGCATGGGTAAACTGAGCAAAGACGGAGGGAAGGAAACGGGAGAACAGTTCAGAGGTGGGCGGGCGGGGTCAGGAGGAGGAGGAGGAGGAGGAGGAGGAGGAGGAAGAGGAGGAGACAACGGAGAGGAGCAGTCAAGGACAGCAGCAGGAAGAGGGGAAGTAGAAAGAGGGGAGCGCACCCCAGCAAGAGCAGCAACCGAAAGAGAAGCAGGGGCCAAAGAAATCTCCATAGCAGGAACAGGGGGCGCAATCACTGAAACGGGAGGGGAAGGAGCAACAGAGCCAGAAGTAGGGGCTATGGAAGAAAGCGAAGCCTTCTTACCCGCCGGGGAGGAGGAAGGAGAGGAGCCAGGCTTACGCTTCTGACTTAAAGAGACTGGTGTCCCAGCAACTACGTACCGGGCAACGGATTCCAGTGTCTCAACAGGAGAAGCTGAACGAGAGCACACACGACGGCCATTAGGAGTGCGATGGACATCCGCCTGCTCCGACAGGCGGCGGGGAGAGCCGATAGATGGAGGAAGAGGATGGGAAGGAGGATCGGAGGGGGACGAGGAAGAAGACACAGGAGACATGACAGACCGGGTAGAAAGAAGGGGAACCCCAGACAGAGGACCAGGAGGGGGACCCCTCGGGACAGAACACAAAGGGACAGAGGAGGGGCAGTGGGCGTATCAGGGTCCAAGACCCGGAAACGGTTGTGAGTCTGAGGAAGGGGGGAAGGACGAGGAGAGGAAGAGCGCAACACGCGAGCATAAGAGATGTTAGTATAAGGCGGGAGCCGGCGAACCTGGCGCCTCCTCTCAGGAAAAGATAAACGCTCCCGGTGCTTCAGGTTGAGGACGGCTGCCTCAAGCTTGTAATGGACACAGGCACGGGAGAAGGTAGGATGGGCCTCACCGCAGTTGAGGCAGCGAGCTTGGGGAGAAGTGCACTCCGACTTAGAGTGACATTCACCCCCACACAAAGGACAAAGAGAGACAGTCCCAGAGCAGCGAAGGGCACCATGCCCAAACCTCCAGCACTTGTTACAAAGTCGAGGAGAAGGAATATACTCCTGGCCAGAGCACCTAGCACCAGCAAGAATGACAGAGGATGGAAGGGTCCTACCATCAAAGGTGATCTTCACAACACGAAGGGGTTGACGGCGACGACCACGAGGGGGACGAGTAAACGAGTCAACCTGGAGGACAGAATGGCCTTGGGCATCAAGGATATGCCGAATATCATCGTGGCAATCCTGCAGATTCCTAACACTGGTTGCAACATGGGGTGGGAGGAGAATAGTGCCAACACTGGCATTCATCTGAACGTTCTTGGAGACCCGAACAGGGATCTCGCCAAGGCAAGATAAGGCAGCCAAGCGGGAAGCCGCATCCTGAGAAGGAGCAGCAACGACACGTGTACCGAGACGAGTGGGGTTGAAAGTAACAGACGCATCCACGGAATCTACAAGATGCCGATGGAGGGAGAAATCGTCAGGAGGCGCAGAATCAAGAGGGAAGAGATCAAAGTATTTGACCCATGAAGCAGGACCAAACAAGGCCTGATACGCATCAGCATGGGAAGGAATCGAGCGAGTGCGGCTGGGGCGCGAGCGGCGTTGAGAACCCCTAGAGAGAGAGGGGTCAAAAGGCGCAGTAGTCACAACGAGAGACTTAGCCGCACCAGGGGACGAAGTGGTCACCACCGGGGGCTGGAGGCTCGACCCAACCACAGAGGAGGGAGGGGAGCTGGGGGAAGAAGTCAGGACGGGCAAAGGAGGAGCAAGGTCGGGGCCCAACGCAGCGGGAGCTACAGAGCCTGGTCTTCCAATACAGGCCGACTCGGGGGCTTAGTCGCCCACCCCACGAGCCTGAGAGGGTGCAACGGAAATATTCAACGACATAGAAACGAAGAAAGAAATTCATCCACGAATGTGCCCCCATACCCACCATGGAGCCACAATTAGAGGCAGGACACCCAACAGGAAGCTATCGCCGATCATGCCGGGGGCCCCCTAGGGGTGCGTCGTGAGTATACGCCCCACAAACGCCACCTTAAGAACCGTCAGTCCTCGAGATCAGGTTCAGCGACGAAAGGGGGATTGACAATTAAAGGTTCCCCTCGCTCGAGACGTTGGGTACTACAGTTCTACGGGTGCAAGAGTATGCCTCCTCAAGCACCCGGGCGTCAAAATAGAAGAAGTCCAAAGAAAGATCCAAAACAAGCAAAAGGTCGGCAGGAAACGACAAGCAGATAGGAGAAGAGGGGGGGAGAAAAACGAAACATAAGGAAAAGGAAAAGCGATCCGGCACAATTAGAGAAGACAGCAGCAGGAGTGCAAGGCCAGAAAAGGACAGAGGACTGTCCCACGGAGCATCACACTCCGGCGGCCGTCCACGAAGCCCCCTCACGACGCCAACGGGCCGGATGGGGAGGGGGAGGGAAACTATAAGGAGATGAATAAATTCCTATGGGAGAAACATTGGGACACAGAACTCGGAACCAAGTCCGTACAAGACATGATAGACTATGTCACCCAAAAATTTCAGGAGGCTGTAAGCAGGTTTGTCCTAGCCCGACAGGAAAAAACAGAGAAGCAAAGGAAGAATCCGTGGTTTAATAGGGAATGTATGAAAGCAAAGAAGCTGAACAAACGGGCATGGAGGAACTTCCGTAACAACAGAACACCAGAAAGTAGAGAGAGATACCAGAGAACCAGGAACGAGTATGTTAGTGTGAGAAGAGCAGCTGAGAACAGGTATGAAAATGGTATAGCTAATAAAGCCAAGACCGAACCAAAGCTACTACACAGTCACATCAGGAGGAAGACAACAGTGAAGGAACAGGTGATGAAACTTAGGGTGGGCGAGGACAGGTACACATAGAATGACAAAGAGGTGTGTGAAGAACTCAACAAAAGGTTCCAGGAGGTCTTTACAACAGAACAGGGAGAAGTCACGGCTAGAAGAGATGGCAGCAAACAAGGTGACCTTGGAAAATGAATGGACATAACAAAGGAGATATTAATAGGGTATTAAAAGTATCAACACAAGACAGAACACGAAACAATTACAAGAGATGAGGTCAAGAAGCACCTATTGGAGTTGGATGTGAGAAAAGCTGTTGGGCCGGACGGAATCTCACCATGGGTATTGAAAGAGTGTGCAGGAGCACTTTGCTTGCCACTCTCCATAGTGTATAGTAGGTCACTGAAAACGGGAGGCCCTACCAGAAATATGGAAGACTGCTAATGTAGTACCAATATACAAAAAGGGTGACAGACAAGAGGCACTGAACTACAGGCCAGTGTCCTTAACTTGTATAGCATGCAAGGCGATGGAGAAGATTGTGAGAAAAAACCTAGTAACACATCTGGAGAGAAGAGACTTCGTGACAACCCATCAACATGGGTTCAGGGAGGGTAAATCTTGCCTTACAGGCTTGATAGAATTCTATGATCAGGTGACAAAGATTAAGCAAGGAAGAGAAGAATGGGCGGATTGCATTTTTGTGGACTGTCGGAAAGCCTTTGACACAGTACCCCATAAAAGGTTGTTGCATAAGCTGGAGAAACAGGCAGAAGTAACTGGTAGGGCGCTCCAGTGGATGAGGGAGTACCTAAGCAATATAAAGCAGAGAGTTACAGTGAGGGGTGAGTCCTCAGATTGCGTGAAGTCACCAGTGGAGTCCCACAGGGCTCTGTGCTTGGACCTATCCTGTTTCTGATATACGTAAATGATCTCCCAGAGGGTATAGACTCATTCCACTCAATGTTTGCTGACGACGCCAAAATTATGAGAAGGATTAAGACAGAGGAGGACAGCTTGAGGCTTCAAGAAGACCTGGACAAGCTGCAGGAATGGTCGAACAAATGGATGTTAGAGTTTAACCCAAGCAAATGTAATGTAATGAAGATAGGGGTAGGAAGCAGGAGACCAAATACAAGGTATCATTTGGGAGATGGGATACTTCAAGAGTCAGAGAGAGAAAGACCTGGGGGTTGATATCACGCCAGACCTGTCCCCTGAAGCTCATATCAAGAGGATAACATCAGCAGCATATGCCAGGTTGGCTAACATAAGAACGGCCTTTAGAAACTTGTGTAAGGAATCTTTCAGAACATTATATACCACATATGTCAGACCAATCCTGGAGTATGCGGCTCCAGCATGGAGTCCATATCTAGTCAAGCATAAGACTAAACTGGAAAAGGTTGAAAGGTTTGCCACCAGACTAGTACCTGAGCCGAGATGTATGAGCTACGAGGAGAGACTACGGGAATTAAACCTCACTTCGTTGGAAGACAGAAGAGTTAGGGAGGGACATGATTTCCACATTCAAGATTATCAAGGGAATCGACAGGGTTGATAAAGACAGGCTATTTAACACAAGGGGCACACGCACTAGGGGGACACAGGTGGAAACTAAGCGCCCAAATGAGCCACAGAGATATTAGAAAGAACTTTATTAGTGTCAGAGTGGTTGACAAATGGAATGCATTAGGAAGCGATATGGTGGAGGCTGACTCCATACACAGATTCAAGTGTAGATATGAGAGAGCCCAATAGGCTCAGGAACCTGTACACCTGTTGATTGACGGTTGAGAGGCGGGACCAAAGAGCCAGAGCTCAACCCCCGCAAGCACAAATAGGTGAGTACACACACACACACACACACACACACACACACACACACACACACACACACACACACACTCTCACACTCTCTCACACACAGGACAAAAACATAGTTACAGAGATCCTTAAAGAGGTAAGAATGGTGGGAACTGACCAAAATGTTGAAAAGGTTTTCAGGCTTGGAAAGTGCAAGAAGGACAGAGACCGAATGATAAAGATGGTATTCATGAGCGAGAACATGAAAGAGGAACTGTTAGCAAGGAAGAGCGGTCTAGCAAATGTTCAGAAGTTCAAAAAAAGTATTCCTGCAGAGAGATATGACAAGGAAAGAAAGAAGGCGGGCAGCAGACGTGAGGAAGAAGCGTAGGGAAGAGAGAAAGAAATCAGTGAACCACAACCCCAAACCCTACAATCCCAGAGGAGAGTGGGGAACCCTCCTCAAACAGTGCAACAGCCACAGGAAGTGAAGCACCACCCCCACATTCTACCCAACAGACACCCTACGTGCCCCATTCCCTCACAGCCCCCCAGTTAGTACCCATCTAGGGCACCCTCCCCCAGCCACCCCCTCCTCCCACTCACCCCTCTCCCCAGGACCTCCCTTCTCCCCCATCCCCCAAGCCCTCCCTTCTCCCACATGCCCTCCCGTCTCTCCCTTCTCTTTCCCCCCACGCCCCCCAAGCCCTCCCCCTTTTCTGCCCCCAAGTCCTCCCCCTTTTCAACCCCCCAAGCCCCCCCCTTCTCTCCCATCCCTCCAAGCCTCTCCTCCCATGCCCCCATCTCCCACACCCCCTCCCCCTCCCCCTCTCTCCCCCCAAACCCTCCCCCTCTCACTCTCCCCCACCAACCCTCCCTCTCTCCCCCACCCCCCTAAGCCCTTCCTCCTCCACCAGTCTCCCCTTACCAGATCCTCCCAGTTCCCGCTCACCCCAGATCCCACAGGTCCCCCCCCCCAGAGGTGAAGCAGAAGAGAGTCAGTTTCAGAGCAATGAACTCGAACATAGATGGGATCACAAGCAAGGCAAGTGAACTAAGGGAAAGTGCACAAGATGTGAACCCAGATGTAATCGGACTCACTGAAACAAAACTCTCAGGAATCATAACGAATGCCGTGTTTTCCCAGGAGTACACAGTAATAAGGAAAGAGAGGGAAAGTAGGGGAGGAGGCGGAGTAGCCCTACTCATGAGAAAGGAATAGAGTTTCAAGAAGATGGCTATCCCGGGATGTGAGGGTTTCAGAGACTACATAGCAGGCACCATGACAATGCGAGGACCAAGAATAATATTAGCAGTAATATATGACCCTTCACCATATGACAGAAGACCCAGTCAAGAGTATGACAACAACAACAACATGGCAGTTAACACTATAATTGAGAAGGCAGCCTCTGCTGCCTGTAAAAATAGATCCCACCTGCTCATCATGAGGGATTTCAATAACGGAAGGATTGACTGGGAGAACAAGGAGACGCATAGAGGCTCTTTGAGGGAGCCTCTATGAGGGAGGCTCCCTCATAGAGGGAGAGATGTAGGCTAGCTAAGCAGTAAAGTTAAAGGGCGTGGAGAAAATATAGAAATAACGGGACACTTGAGAGAACAGTACAACACCAACATCACAGTACTACACCAACAGCACAGTATTACCCCAACACCACAGTACTAAACCAACAGCTCAGTACTACACCAACAGCACAGTACTACACCAATACAACAGTAATACACAAACACCACAGTACTATTCCAACACCACCGTTCTTCAAAAACAACACAGAACTACTCTAACACCACAGTACTACACCAGCATCACAGTACTACACCAATACCACAGAACTACACCAACACCACAGTACTACACCAACACCAGAGTACTACACCAAGAGCACAGTACTTCACAAACACCACAGTACTACACCAACACCACAGTACTACACCAACAGCACAGTACTACACCAACACCACAGTACTACACCAACACCATAGTACTACACCAACAGGAAAGCCCTACACCAACATCACAGAACTACACCAACACCACAGTACTTCACCCACACCACAGTACTACACCAACACCACAAAACTCCACCAACACCCCAGTACTACACCAACAACACAGTACCACAGTACTACACCAATACCACAGTACTATACCAACACCACAGTATTACACCAACTCGACCGTACTACACCAACACCACAGTACTACACCAACACCAAAGTACTACACCAACAGCACAGTACTACACCAACACCACAGTACTAAACTAACACCATACTACTACACCCACAGCACAGCACAGCACAGTATTACACCAACACCACACTAAGACACCAAGAGCACAGTACTACACCTACACCACAGTACTACACCAACACCACAGTACTACACCAACACCACAGTACTACATCCACAGCATACTACTACACCAACAGCACAGTACTACACCAAAACCACAGTACTACACCCACAGCATAGTACTACACCAACACCACAGTACTACACCAACACCACAGTAGTACACCAACACCACAGTACTACACCAACTGCACAGTACTAAAACATCTTCACAGTACTACACCAACAGCACAGTACTCCACCAACACCAGAGTACTACACCAACACCACAGTACACCACCAAGACCACAGTACTACACCAACACCACAGAACTTCACGAACAGCACAGAACTACACCAACACCACAGTACTACCCCAACAGCACAGTACTACACAAACACCCCAATACTACACCAACACCACAGAACTTCACGAACAGCACAGTACTACACCAACAGCACAGTACTTCACCAACAGCACATTACTACATTAAAAGCACAGTACTACACAAACAGCACAGTACTATACTAATTTCACAAAGCTACACCAAATGGACAGTACTAAACGAACACCACAGTACTGCAACAAAACCACAGAACTACACCAACACCAAAGTACTACACCAACACCACAGTATTACACCAACAGTACAGCACTAAACCAACACCAAAGTACTACACCAACACCACAGTAATACACCCTCAGCACAGTACTTCACCAACAGAACAGTACTTCACCAACAGCACAGACTAAACCAAAGGCACAATATTTCAGCAAATGCACAAATTGGTGTTGGTGTAGTTCTGTAGTGTTGCGGTAATACTGTGGTGTTGGTGTAATAATGTGCTATTGGTGTAGAACTCTGGTGGTTGTGACGTACTGTTGTGTTGTATTACTGTTATGTTGGTGTAGTACACCAACACAACATTACTACACCTACACCCCAGTAACATACTAACGCAAAAGTACTACACCAACAGCAAAGTACTACACCAACACCACAGTACTGCACCAATACCACAGTACTCCACCAAATACACACTACTACACCAACACCACAGTACTACACTAACACCACAGTACTACAACAACAGCACAGTACTACACCAACACCACAGTACTACACCAACACCACAGAACAACACCAACTGCACAGTACTTCTCCCACACAGCAGTACTATTCCAACACTACCGTTCTTCAATAACAGCACAGAACTACACAAACACCACCATAATACACCAACACCACAGTGCTACATCAACACAAAAGTACTACACTAACAGCACACTACTACACCAACACCACACTAAGAAACCAACAGCACACTACTACACCGCACCACAGTACTACACTCACACCCTAGTACTACACCCACAGCACAGTACTACACCAACACCCTAGTACTACACCAACAGCACAGTACTACACCAATACCACAAAACTACACCAACACCACAGTACGACAACCACAGCATAGTACTACACCAACATCACAGTACTACAACAACAGCCCAGTACTACACCAACACCACAGTATAGCATAGTACTACACCAACATCACAGAACTACACCAACAGCACAGTACTACACCAACACCACAGTACTACACCCACAGCACAGTACTACACCAACACCACAGTACAACACCAAAACAATAGTACTACACCAACACCACAGTACAACAACAACACCATTGTACTACACCAACACCACAGTACTACATCAACACAACAGTACTAAACCAACACCACAGTACTACACCAACACCACATTACTAAACCAACACCACAGTAGTACACCCAATGCATAGTAATACACCAACACTACAGTACTACACCAACACCACAGTATTACACCAACATCACAGTATTACACCAACACCACAGTACTACGCAAACATCACAGTACTACACCAACACCACAGTACAACACCAAAACAATAGTACTACACCAACACCACAGTACAACAACAACACCATTGTACTACACCAACACCACAGTACTACATCAACACCACAGTACTAAACCAACACCAAAGTACTACAGCAACACCACATTACTACACCGACAGCACAGTACTACATCAACACCACAGAACTAAACCAACACCACAGTTCAACACCAACAGCACAGTACTACACCAACACCACAGTACTACACCAACACCCCAGTACTATACGAACACCACAGTACTATACCAACAACACAGTACTACACCAACACCAAAGTACTACACCAACACCACAGTACTACACCAACACCACAGTACTACACCAACACCACAGTACTACACCATCACCACCGTACTACACCAACATCACAGTACTATATCAACACCACAGTAATGTACCAACACCAAAGTACTACACCAACACCACAGTACTTCACCATCACCACCGTAGTACACCAACATCACAGTAGTATATCAACACCACAGTAATGTACCAACACCAAAGTACTACACCAACAGCACAGTACTACACCAAAACCACAGTACTACACCCAAAGCACAGTACTACACCAACTCCAAAGTACTACACTAACACTACAGTGCTACACCAACACCATAGTACTACACCAACACCACAGAACTACACCAACACCACAGTACTACACCAACACCACAGTACTACACCAAAACCACAGTTCTACACCAAAATAATAGCACTACACCAACACCACAGTACAACAACAACAACACAGTACTACACCAACACCCCAGTACTACACCAACACCTCAGTAATACACCAACACCACATTACTAAACCAACACCACAGTACTACACCAACATTACAGTACTACACCAACACCACTGTACTACAACTCAACAGTACCTCACCAAAACCACAGTACTACACCCACAGCACAGTACTACACCAACAACACACTAAGACACCAACAGCACAGTACTTACCAAAACCACAGTAGTACACCCACTGCATAGTACTACACCAACAGCACAGAACTACACCAACACTACAGTACAACAACAACACAATTGTACTACACCAACACCACAGTACTACATCAACACCACAGTACAACACCAGAACCACAGTTATACACCAACAGCACAGTACTACACCAACACCCTAGTACTACACGAACACCACAGTACTACACCAACACCACAGTACTACACCAACACCACAGTACTACACCATCACCACTGTACTACACCATCACCACTGTACTACACCAACATCACAGTACTACATCAGCACAACAATACTACACTATCACCACAGTACTACACAACACCACAGTACTACAACACCACAGTTCTACACCAACACCACAGTACTACACCTACAGCATAGTACTACACCAACAGCACAGTACTACACCAACACCACATTACTAAACCAACACCACAGTAGTACACCCAATGCATAGTAATACACCAACACTACAGTACTACACCAACACCACAGTATTACACCAACATCACAGTATTACACCAACACCACAGTACTACGCAAACATCACAGTACTACACCAACACCACAGTACAACACCAAAACAATAGTACTACACCAACACCACAGTACAACAACAACACCATTGTACTACACCAACACCACAGTACTACATCAACACCACAGTACTAAACCAACACCACAGTACTACAGCAACACCACATTACTACACCGACAGCACAGTACTACATCAACACCACAGAACTAAACCAACACCACAGTTCAACACCAACAGCACAGTACTACACCAACACCACAGTACTACACCAACACCCCAGTACTATACGAACACCACAGTACTATACCAACAACACAGTACTACACCAACACCAAAGTACTACACCAACACCACAGTACTACACCAACACCACAGTACTACACCAACACCACAGTACTACACCATCACCACCGTACTACACCAACATCACAGTACTATATCAACACCACAGTAATGTACCAACACCAAAGTACTACACCAACACCACAGTACTTCACCATCACCACCGTAGTACACCAACATCACAGTAGTATATCAACACCACAGTAATGTACCAACACCAAAGTACTACACCAACAGCACAGTACTACACCAAAACCACAGTACTACACCCAAAGCACAGTACTACACCAACTCCAAAGTACTACACTAACACTACAGTGCTACACCAACACCATAGTACTACACCAACACCACAGAACTACACCAACACCACAGTACTACACCAACACCACAGTACTACACCAAAACCACAGTTCTACACCAAAATAATAGCACTACACCAACACCACAGTACAACAACAACAACACAGTACTACACCAACACCCCAGTACTACACCAACACCTCAGTAATACACCAACACCACATTACTAAACCAACACCACAGTACTACACCAACATTACAGTACTACACCAACACCACTGTACTACAACTCAACAGTACCTCACCAAAACCACAGTACTACACCCACAGCACAGTACTACACCAACAACACACTAAGACACCAACAGCACAGTACTTACCAAAACCACAGTAGTACACCCACTGCATAGTACTACACCAACAGCACAGAACTACACCAACACTACAGTACAACAACAACACAATTGTACTACACCAACACCACAGTACTACATCAACACCACAGTACAACACCAACACCACAGTTATACACCAACAGCACAGTACTACACCAACACCCTAGTACTACACCAACACCACAGTACTACACCAACACCACAGTACTACACCAACACCACAGTACTACACCATCACCACTGTACTACACCATCACCACTGTACTACACCAACATCACAGTACTACATCAACACAACAATACTACACTATCACCACAGTACTACACAACACCACAGTACTACAACACCACAGTTCTACACCAACACCACAGTACTACACCTACAGCATAGTACTACACCAACAGCACAGTACTACACCAACACCACAGTACTACACCCACAGCATAGTTCTACACCAACACCACAATAATACACCAACATCACAGTAATATACCAACACCAAAGTACTACACCTACTGCACAGTACTACTACACCAACACTACAGTACTACACCCACATCACAGTACAACACCAACACCACAGAACTATCCCAACACCACAGTACTTCACCCACAGCATAGAACTACACCAACAGCACAGTACTACACCAAATCAATAGTACTAAACCACCACTGCAGTACAACAACAACACCATTGTACTACACCAACACCACAGTACTACATCAATACCACTTTACTACACCAACACCACAGTACTAAACGAACACCACAATTCTACATCAACACCACAGTACTACACCAACACCACATTACTAAACCAACACCACAGTAGTACACCCAATGCATAGTAATACACCAACACTACAGTACTACACCAACACCACAGTATTACACCAACATCACAGTATTACACCAACACCACAGTACTACGCAAACATCACAGTACTACACCAACACCACAGTACAACACCAAAACAATAGTACTACACCAACACCACAGTACAACAACAACACCATTGTACTACACCAACACCACAGTACTACATCAACACCACAGTACTAAACCAACACCACAGTACTACAGCAACACCACATTACTTCACCGACAGCACAGTACTACATCAACACCACAGAACTAAACCAACACCACAGTTCAACACCAACAGCACAGTACTACACCAACACCACAGTACTACACCAACACCCCAGTACTATACGAACACCACAGTACTATACCAACAACACAGTACTACACCAACACCAAAGTACTACACCAACACCACAGTACTACACCAACACCACAGTACTACACCAACACCACAGTACTACACCATCACCACCGTACTACACCAACATCACAGTACTATATCAACACCACAGTAATGTACCAACACCAAAGTACTACACCAACACCACAGTACTACACCATCACCACCGTAGTACACCAACATCACAGTACTATATCAACACCACAGTAATGTACCAACACCAAAGTACTACACCAACAGCACAGTACTACACCAAAACCACAGTACGACACCCAAAGCACAGTACTACACCAACTCCAAAGTACTACACTAACACTACAGTGCTACACCAACACCATAGTACTACACCAACACCACAGAACTACACCAACACCACTGTACTACACCAACACCACAGTATTACACCAACACCACAGTATTACACCAACACCACAGTACTACACCAACACCACAGTATTACACCAACACCACAGTACTACACCAAAACCACAGTTCTACACCAAAATAATAGCACTACACCAACACCACAGTACAACAACAACACCCCAGTACTACACCAACACCTCAGTAATACACCAACACCACATTACTAAACCAACACCACAGTAAAACACCAACACCACAGTACTACACCAACACCACAGTATTACACCAACACCACAGTACTACACCAAAACCACAGTTCTACACCAAAATAATAGCACTACACCAACAGCACAGTACTACACCAACACCCCAGTACTACACCAACACCTCAGTAATACACCAACACCACATTACTAAACCAACACCACAGTAAAACACCAACACCACAGTACTACACCAACATTACAGTACTACACCAACACCACTGTACTACAACTCAACAGTACCTCACCAAAACCACAGTACTACACCCACAGCACAGTACTACACCAACAACACACTAAGGCACCAACATCACTGTACTTACCAAAACCACAGTAGTACACCCACAGCATAGTACTACACCAACAGCACAGAACTACACCAACACTACAGTACAACAACAACACAATTGTACTACACCAACACCACAGTACTACATCAACACAACAGTACTACACCAACACCACAGTACTACACCAACACCACAGTACTACACCATCACCACTGTACTACACCATCACCACTGTACTACACCAACATCACAGTACTACATCAACACAACAATACTACACTATCACCACAGTACTACACAACACCACAGTACTACAACACCACAGTTCTACACCAACACCACAGTACTACACCTACAGCATAGTACTACACCAACAGCACAGTACTACACCAACACCGCAGTACTACACCCACAGCATAGTTATACACCAACACCACAATAATACACCAACATCACAGTAATATACCAACACCAAAGTACTACACCTACTGCACAGTACTACTACACCAACACTACAGTACTACACCCACATCACAGTACAACACCAACACCACAGTACTTCACCCACAGCATAGAACTACACCAACAGCACAGTACTACACCAAATCAATAGTACTAAACCACCACTGCAGTACAACAACACCATTGTACTACACCAACACCACAGTACTACATCAATACCACTTTACTACACCAACACCACAGTACTAAACGAACACCACAATTCTACATCAACACCACAGTACTACACCAACACTACAGTGCTACACCAACACCAAAGTACTACACCAACACCACCGTACTACACCAACACCACAGTCCTACACCAACACCATAGTACTACACCAACATCACAGTATTACACCAACACCACAGAACTACACCTACACCACAGTACTACAACACCACAGTACTACACTAACACCACAGAACAACAACAACACCATTGTACTAAACCAACACCTCAGTAGTACACCAAGAGCACAATACTACACCAACAGTACAATACTACAACAACACCCCAGTACTACACCAACAACACAGTAATAACGAATACCACAGTACTACACCAACACCACAATACAACACCCACAGTATAGTACTACACGAACAGCACAGTACTACACCAATACCACAGTTCTACATCAACACCACAGTGCTACACCAACTCCACAGTACTAAACAAACACTCCAATTCTACACCAACACCACGTACTACACCAACACCTTAGTAATACACCAACACCATAGTTCTACACCAACACCACAGTTCTACACAAACACCACAGTACTACACCAACACCTCAGTACTACACCAACAATACAGTACTACACCAACACCACAGGACTACAACACCACAGTACTACACCAACACCAATGTACTACACCCACAGCATAGTACTACACCAACACCACAGTAATACACCATCACCACAGTACAACAACAACACCATTGTACTACACCAACACCACAGTACTACACCAACACTACAGTACTACACTCACATCATAGTACTACACTCACATCACATAACTACACCAACGCCACAGTACTACAACCACAGCATAGTACTACACCAACATCACAGAACTGCACCAACACCACAGTACTACACCAACACTACAGTACTACACTCACATCATAGTACTACACTCACATCACATAACTACACCAACGCCACAGTACTACAACCACAGCATAGTACTACACCAACATCACATAAATACACCAACACCACAGTACTACACCAACGCCACAGGACTACACCCACAGCATAGTACTACACCAACACCACAGTATTACACGAACATTACAGTATTACTATAACACCACAGTACTACACCAACATCACAGTACTACACCAACACCACAGTAGTACACCAACAAAACAGTACTACACCAACACCACAGTACTACACCAACACCACATTACTACACCAACATCATAGTACTACACCAATACCACAGTACTACACCAACACCACAGTACTACACCAACACCACATTACTACACCAACATCACAGTACTACACCAACACCACAGTACTACACCAACACCACAGTACTACACCAACACCACAGTACTACACCAACATCACAGTACTACACCCATAGCATAGTACTACACTAAAACCACAGTGCTACACCAACACCACAGTACAACAACAACACCATTGTACTACACCAACACCACAGTACTACACCAAAACCACAGTACTACAACCACAGCATAGTACTACACCAACACCAGAGTACTACACCAAGACCACAATTCTACACCAAGACCACAGTACTACACCAACACCTCAGGAATACACCAACACCGCAGTACTACACAAACACCACAGTACTACAACAACACCACAGTACTACAACACCACAGTACTACACCAACACCACAGTACTACACCCACAGCTTAGTACTACACCAACACCACAGTACTACACCAACACCTCATTAATACATCAACACCACAGTACTACACCATCAACACAGTACTACACCAACACCTCAGTAATACACCAACACCACAGTACTACACCAACACCACAGAACTATACCATCACTACCGTACTACACCAACACCACAGTACTACACCAACCCCACAGTAATATACCAACACCAAAGTATTACACCAACAGCACAGTACTACACCAACATCACAGTACTACACCCACAGCACAGTACTACACCAACACTACACTAAAACACCAACAGCACAGTACTGCACCAACACCACAGTACTACACCAACACCACAGTACTACAACCACAGCATAGTACTACACCAACATCACAGAACTACACCAACACCACAGTACTACACCCACAGCATAGTACTACACTAACACCACAGTACTACACCAACACCACATTACTACACCAACATCACAGTACTACACCAACACCACAGTACAACACCAAAACAATAGTACTACACCAACACCACACTACAACAACAATACCATTGTACTTCACCAACACCACAGTACTGCATCAACACCACAGTACTACACCAACACCACAGAACTACACTAACACCACATTACTACTCCAACATCACAGTACTACACCAACACCACAGTACTACACCAACACCACAGTACTACACATACACTACAGTACTACACCCAAAGCATAGTACTACACCAACACCACAGTACAACAACAACACCATTGTACTACACCAACACCACAGCACTACACCCACAGCACAGTACTACACCAACACAACACTAAGACACCAACAGCACAGTACTACACCAACACCACAGTACTACAACCACAGCATAGTACTACACCAACATCACAAAACTACACCAACACCACAGTACTACACCCACAGCATAGTACTACACCAACACCACAGTACTACACCAACACTACATTACCACACCAACATCACAGTACTACACCAACACCACAGTACAATATCAAAACAATAGTACTACACCAACACCACAGTACAACAACAACACAAATGTACTTCACCAACACCACAGTACTGCATCAACACCACAGTACTACACCAACACCACAGTACTACATTAACACCACATTACAACACCAACATCACAGTACTACACCAACACCACAGTACTACACCAACACCACAGTACAACACCAACACTACAATACTACACCCACAGCATAGTACTACACCAACACCACAGTTCTACACCAACACCACAGTACAACAACAACACAATTGTACTACACCAACACCACAGCACTACTCCAACACCACAGTACTACACCAACACCACATTACTACACCAACATCACAGTACTACACCAACACCACAGTACAACAACATCACCATTGTACTACACCAATACCACAGTACTACACCAACACCACAGTACTACAACCACAGCATAGTACTACACCAACAACACAGTACTACACAAACACAACAGTATTACAGAAACATCACAGTTTTACACCAACACCATAGTACTACAACACCCTAGTACTACACAAACACCACAGTACAACACCAAAACAATAGTACTACACCAACACCATTGTACTACACCAACACCACAGTAATACACCAATACTACAGTACTACACCAACACAACAGTACTACACCAACACTACAGTACTACACCCACATCACGGTACTACACCAACACCACAGTACTACACCAACACCACAGTACTACACCAACACTACAGTACTACACCAACAGCATAGTACTACACCAACACCACAGTACTACACGAACACCACAGTACAACAACAATACCATTGTACTACACCAACACCACAGCACTACACCCACAGCACAGTACTACACCAACACTACACTAAGTCACCAACATCACAGTACTACACCAACACCACAGTACTACACCAACACCAAAGTACAACAACAACACCATTGTACTACACCAACACCACAGTACTACACCAACACCACAGTACTACAACAACACCACAGTACTACAACACCACAGTACTACACCAACACCACAGTACTACACCAACACCACATTACTACACCAACATCACAGTACTACACCAAAACAATAGTACTACACCAACACCGCAGTACTACACCAACACCACAGTACTACAACAACACCACAGAACTACAACAACACCACAGTACTACAACACCACAGTACTACACCAACACCACAGTACTACAACAACACCACAGTACTACACCAACACCACATTACTACACCAACATCACAGTACTACACCAACACCACAGTACTACACCAACACCACAGTTCTACACCAACACCACAGTACTACAACACCACAGTACTACACCAACACCACAGTACTACACCAACACCACATTACTACACCAACATCACAGTACTACACCAAAACAATAGTACTACACCAACACCGCAGTACTACACCAACACCACAGTACTACAACAACACCACAGAACTACACCAACACCACAGTACTACAACACCACAGTACTACACCAACACCACAGTACTACAACAACACCACAGTACTACACCAACACCACATTACTACACCAACATCACAGTACTACACCAACACCACAGTACTACACCAACGCCACAGTTCTACACCAACACCACAGTACTACACCCACAGCATAGTACTACACCAACACCACAGTACTACACCAACACCAAAGTACAACAACAACACCATTGTACCTCACCAACACCACAGTACTACACCAACACCACAGTACTACACCAACACCACAGTACTACATCCACAGCATGGTACTACACCAACACCAAAGTACTACACCAACACCAAAGTACTACACCAACACCACAGTACTAAACTATCACCACAATTCTACACCAACACCACAGTACTACATATACACCTCAGTAATACACCAATACCACAGTAATACACCAACACCATATTACTACACCAACACCGCAGTACTACACCAACACCACAGTACTACAACAACACCACAGTACTACAACAACACCACAGTACTACAACAACACCACAGTACTACAATAACACCACAGTACTACAACACCACAGCACTACACCAACACCACAGTACAACACCAAAACAATAGTACTACACCAGCCCCACAGTACAACAACAACACCACATTACTACACCAACATCACAGTACTACACCAACACCACAGTACTACACCATCACCACAGTACAACACTCTGAGCATAGTACTACACTAACATCACATAACTACACCAACGCCACAGTACTACACCCACAGCATAGTACTACACCAACACCACAGTACTACACCAACACCTCAGTAATACACCAACACCACAGTACAACACCAAAACAATAGTACTACACCAACACCACAGTATTACACGAACATTACAGTATTACTCCAACACCACAGTACTACACTAACACCAAAGTACAACACCAAAACAATAGTACTACACCAACACCGCAGTACTACACCAACACCGCAGTACTACACCAACACCACAGTACTACAAAAACACCACAGTACTAAAACAACACCACAGTACTACAACACCACAGTACTACACCAACACCACAGTACTACAACAACACCACAGTACTACACCAACACCACATTACTACACCAACATCACAGTACTACACCAACACCACAGTACTACACCAACACCACAGTTCTACACCAACACCACAGTACTACACCCACAGCATAGTACTACACCAACACCACAGTTCTACACCAACACTACAGTACTACACCCACAGCATAGTACTACACCAACACCACAGTACTACACCAACACCACAGTACAACAACAACACCATTGTACTACACCAACACCACAGCACTACTCCAACACCACAGTACAACAACATCACCATTGTACTACACCAACACCACAGTACTACACCAACACCACAGTACTACAACCACAGCATAGTACTACACCTACACCACAGTACTACACCAACACCACATTACTACACCAACATCACAGTACTACACCAACACCACAGTACAACACCAAAACAATAGTACTACACCAACACCACAGTACAACAAAAACACCATTTTACTACACCAACACCAGAGTACTACATCAACACCACAGTACTTCACCAACACCACAGTATTGCATCAACACCAAAGTACTACACCAACACCACAGAACTTCACCAACACCACAGTACTACACCAACACCACAGTTCTACACAAACACCACAGTACTACAACACCAAAGCACTACACCAACAACACAATACTACACCCACAGCATAGTACTACACGAACAGCACAGTACTACACCAATACCACAGTTCTACATCAACACTACAGTGCTACTCCAACACCACAGTACTAAACAAACACCACAATTCTACACCAACACCACAGTACTACACCAATTCCTTAGTAATACACCTACACCATAGTACTACACCAACACGATAGTACCACACAAACACCACGGTACTACACCAACACCACAGCACTACAACACCACAGTACTTCACCAACACCAAAGTACTACACACACAGCATAGTACTACACCAACACCACAGTACTACACCATCACCACCGTACAACACTCAGAGCATAGTACTACACTAACATCACATAACTACACCAACGCCACAGTACTACACCCACAGCATAGTACTACACCAACACCACAGTACTACACCAACACCTCAGTAATACACCAACACCTCAGTAATACACCAACACCACAGTACTACACCAACACCACAGAACAATACCATCACCATTGTACTACACCAACACTACAGTACTACACCAACACCACAATACTTCACCAACCCCACAGTAATATACCAACACCAAAGTACTACACCAACAGCACAGTACTAAACTAACACCACAGTACTACACCCACAGCACAATACTACACCAACACTACACTAAGACACCAACAGCACAGTACTACACCAACACTACAGTACTACACCCACAGCATAGTACTACACCAACACCACAGTACAACAACAACACCATTGTACTACACCAACACCACAGCACTACTCCAACACCACAGTACAACAACATCACCATTGTACTACACCAACACCACAGTACTACACCAACACCACAGTACTACAACCACAGCATAGTACTACACCTACACCACAGTACTACACCAACACCACATTACTACACCAAAATCACAGTACTACACCAACACCACAGTACAACACCAAAACAATAGTACTACACCAACACCACAGTACAACAAAAACACCATTTTACTACACCAACACCAGAGTACTACATCAACACCACAGTACTTCACCAACACCACAGTATTGCATCAACACCAAAGTACTACACCAACACCACAGAACTTCACCAACACCACAGTACTACACCAACACCACAGTTCTACACAAACACCACAGTACTACAACACCAAAGCACTACACCAACACCACAATACTACACCCACAGCATAGTACTACACGAACAGCACAGTACTACACCAATACCACAGTTCTACATCAACACTACAGTGCTACTCCAACACCACAGTACTAAACAAACACCACAATTCTACACCAACACCACAGTACTACACCAATTCCTTAGTAATACACCTACACCATAGTACTACACCAACACGATAGTACCACACAAACACCACGGTACTACACCAACACCACAGCACTACAACACCACAGTACTTCACCAACACCAAAGTACTACACACACAGCATAGTACTACACCAACACCACAGTACTACACCATCACCACAGTACAACACTCAGAGCATAGTACTACACTAACATCACATAACTACACCAACGCCACAGTACTACACCCACAGCATAGTACTACACCAACACCACAGTACTACACCAACACCTCAGTAATACACCAACACCACAGTACTACACCAACACCACAGAACAATACCATCACCATTGTACTACACCAACACCACAGTACTACATCAACACCACAATACTTCACCAACCCCACAGTAATATACCAACACCAAAGTACTACACCAACAGCACAGTACTAAACTAACACCACAGTACTACACCCACAGCACAATACTACACCAACACTACACTAAGACACCAACAGCACAGTACTACACCAACACCACAGTACTACACCCACAGCATAGTACTACACCAACACCAAAGTACTACACCAACACCACATTACTACACCAACATCACAGTACTACACCAACACCACAGTACAACACCAAAACAATAGTACTACACCAACACCACAGTACAACAAAAACACCATTATACTACACCAACACCACAGTACTACATCAACACCACAGTACTAAACCAACACCACAGTACTACACCAACACCACATTACTACACCAACAGCACAATTCTACACCAACACCACAGTACTACACCAACACCAAAGTACTACACCAACACCACAGTTCTATACGAACACCACAGTACTACACCAACACCACAGAACTACACCAACACCACATCACTACAACACCACAGTACTACACCAACACCAAAGTACTACACCCACAGCATTGTACTACACCAACACCACAGTACTACACCATCACCACAGTACAACAACAACACCATTGTACTACACCAACACCACAGTACTACACCAACACTACAGTACTACAACCACAGCATAGTACTACACAAACATCATAGAATTACACCAACACCACAGTACTACACCAACACCACACTACTACACTCACAGCATAGTACTACACTAACATCACAGAACAACACCTACGCCACAGTACTACACCCACAGCATAGTACTACACGAACACCACAGTATTACACCAACATCACAGTAATACTCCAACACCACAGTACTACACTAAAACCACAGTACAACACCAAAACAATAGTACTACACCAACACCACAGTACAACAACAACACCATTGTACTACACCAACAGCACAGTACTGCATCAACACCACAGTAATAAACCAACACCACAGTACTACACCAAAACCACATTACTACACCAACATCACAGTACTACACCAACACCACAGTACTACACCAACACGACAGTACTACACCCACAGCATAGTTCTACACTAACACCACAGTACTACACCAACACCACAGTACTACAACCACAGCATAGTACTACACCAACACCACAGTACTACACCAACACCACAGTAATACACTAACACCACAGTACAACACCAAAACAATAGTACTACACCAACACCACATTACAACAACACCACCATTGTACTACACCAACGCCAGATTACTACACCCACAGCATAGTACTACACCAACACCACAGTACTACACCAACACGACAGTATTACACCAACATCACAGTATTACTCCAACACCACAGTACTACACCAACACCACAGTACGACACCAAAACAATAGTACTACACCAGCACCACAGTACAACAACAACACCATTGTACTTCACCAACACCACAGTACTGCATCAACACCACAGCACTACACCAACACCACAGTACTAAACCAACACCACATTACTACACCAACATCACAGTACTACACCAACACCACAGAACTTCACCAACACCACAGTACTACACCAACACCACAGTTCTACACAAACACCACAGTACTACAACACCAAAGCACTACACCAACACCACAATACTACACCCACAGCATAGTACTACACGAACAGCACAGTACTACACCAATACCACAGTTCTACATCAACACTACAGTGCTACTCCAACACCACAGTACTAAACAAACACCACAATTCTACACCAACACCACAGTACTACACCAATTCCTTAGTAATACACCTACACCATAGTAATACACCAACACGATAGTACCACACAAACACCACGGTACTACACCAACACCACAGCACTACAACACTACAGTACTTCACCAACACCAAAGTACTACACACACAGCATAGTACTACACCAACACCACAGTACTACACCATCACCACAGTACAACACTCAGAGCATAGTACTACACTAACATCACATAACTACACCAACGCCACAGTACTACACCCACAGCATAGTACTACACCAACACCACAGTACTACACCAACACCTCAGTAATACACCAACACCACAGTACTACACCAACACCACAGAACAATACCATCACCATTGTACTACACCAACACCACAGTACTACATCAACACCACAATACTTCACCAACCCCACAGTAATATACCAACACCAAAGTACTACACCAACAGCACAGTACTAAACTAACACCACAGTACTACACCCACAGCACAATACTACACCAACACTACACTAAGACACCAACAGCACAGTACTACACCAACACCACAGTACTACAACCACAGCATAGTACTACACCAACATCACAGAACTACACCAACACCACAGTACTACACCCACAGCATAGTACTACACCAACACCAAAGTACTACACCAACACCACATTACTACACCAACATCACAGTACTACACCAACACCACAGTACAACACCAAATCAATAGTACTACACCAACACCACAGTACAACAAAAACACCATTATACTACACCAACACCACAGTACTACATCAACACCACAGTACTAAACCAACACCACAGTACTACACCAACACCACATTACTACACCAACAGCACAATTCTACACCAACACCACAGTACTACACCAACACCAAAGTACTACACCAACACCACAGTTCTATACGAACACCACAGTACTACACCAACACCACAGAACTACACCAACACCACATCACTACAACACCACAGTACTACACCAACACCAAAGTACTACACCCACAGCATTGTACTACACCAACACCACAGTACTACACCATCACCACAGTACAACAACAACACCATTGTACTACACCAACACCACAGTACTACACCAACACTACAGTACTACAACCACAGCATAGTACTACACAAACATCATAGAATTACACCAACACCACAGTACTACACCAACACCACACTACTACACTCACAGCATAGTACTACACTAACATCACAGAACAACACCTACGCCACAGTACTACACCCACAGCATAGTACTACACGAACACCACAGTATTACACCAACATCACAGTAATACTCCAACACCACAGTACTACACTAAAACCACAGTACAACACCAAAACAATAGTACTACACCAACACTACAGTACAACAACAACACCATTGTACTACACCAACAGCACAGTACTGCATCAACACCACAGTAATAAACCAACACCACAGTACTACACCAAAACCACATCACTACACCAACATCACAGTACTACACCAACACCACAGTACTACACCAACACGACAGTACTACACCCACAGCATAGTTCTACACTAACACCACAGTACTACACCAACACCACAGTACTACAACCACAGCATAGTACTACACCAACACCACAGTACTACACCAACACCACAGTAATACACTAACACCACAGTACAACACCAAAACAATAGTACTACACCAACACCACATTACAACAACACCACCATTGTACTACACCAACGCCAGAGTACTACACCCACAGCATAGTACTACACCAACACCACAGTACTACACCAACACGACAGTATTACACCAACATCACAGTATTACTCCAACACCACAGTACTACACCAACACCAAAGTACGACACCAAAACAATAGTACTACACCAGCACCACAGTACAACAACAACACCATTGTACTTCACCAACACCACAGTACTGCATCAACACCACAGCACTACACCAACACCACAGTACTAAACCAACACCACATTACTACACCAACATCACAGTACTACACCAACACCACAGTACTACACCAACACCACAGTTCTACACCAACACTACAGTACTACACCCACAGCATAGTACTACACCAACACCACAGTACTACACCAACCCCACAGTACAACAACAACACCATTGTACTACACCAACACCACAGCACTTCTCCAACACCACAGTACTACACCAACACCACAATACTACACCAACATCACAGTACTACACCAACACCACAGTACATCAACATCACCATTGTACTACACCAATACCACAGTACTACACCAACACCACAGTACTACAACCACAGCATAGTACTACACCAACACCACAGTACTACACCAACACCACAGTATTACACCAACATCACAGTTTTACACCAACACCATAGTACTACAACACCCCAGTACTACACTAACACCACAGTACAACACCAAAACAATAGTACTACACCAACACCATTGTACTACACCAACACTACAGTAATACACCAATACTACAGTACTACACCAACACAACAGTACTACACCAACACTACAGTACTACACCAACATCACGGTACTACACCAACACCACAGTACTACACCAACACCACAGTACTACACCAACACTACAGTACTACAACAATACCATTGTACTACACCAACACCACAGCACTACACCCACAGCACAGTACTACACCAACACCATAGTACTACAACCACAGCATAGTACTGCACCAACGTCACAGAACTACACCAACACCACAGTACTACACCCACAGCATAGTACTACACCAACACCACAGTACTACACCAACACCACAGTACTACACCAACACCACAGTTCTACACCAACACTACAGTACTACACCCACAGCATAGTACTACACCAACACCACAGTACTACACCAACCCCACAGTACAACAACAACACCATTGTACTACACCAACACCACAGCACTTCTCCAACACCACAGTACTACACCAACACCACATTACTACACCAACATCACGGTACTACACCAACACCACAGTACAACAAAAACACCATTATACTACACCAACACCAGAGTACTACATCAACACCACAGTACTTCACCAACACCACAGTATTGCATCAACACCAAAGTACCACACCAACACCACAGAACTTCACCAACACCACAGTACTACACCAACACCACAGTTCTACACAAACACCACAGTACTACAACACCAAAGTACTTCACCAACACCACAATACTACACCCACAGCATAGTACTACACGAAGAGCACAGTACTACACCAATACCACAGTTCTACATCAACACTTCAGTGCTACTCCAACACCACAGTACTAAACAAACACCACAATTCTACACCCACACCACAGTACTACACCAATACCTTAGTAATACACCTACACCATAGTACTACACCAACACGATAGTACTACACAAACACCACGGTACTACACCAACACCACAGCACTACAACACCACAGTACTTCACCAACACCAAAGTACTGCATCAACACCACAGTACTACACCAATACCACCGTACTACACCAACACCACATTACTACACCAACATCACAGTACTACACCAACACCAAAGTACTACACCAACACCACAGAACTACACCAACACTACAGTACTACACCAACACCACAGTACTACACAAACACCACAGTACTACAACACCAAAGTACTACACCAACACCACAATACTACACTCACAGCATAGTACTACACGAACAGCACAGTACTACACCAATACCACAGTTCTACATCAACACTACAGTGCTACACCAACACCACAGTACTACACCAATACCTTAGTAATACACCAACACCATAGTACTACACCAACACCACAGTACTACACAAACACCACAGTACTACACCAACACCACAGCACTACAACACCACAGTACTTCACCAACACCAAAGTACTACACACACAGCATAGTACTACACCAACACCACAGTACTACACCATCACCACAGTACAACAACAACACCATTGTACTACACCAACACCACAGTACTACACCAACACCACAGTACTACACTCACAGCATAGTACTACACTAACATCACATAACTACACCAACGCCTCAGTACTACACCCACAGCATAGTACTACACCAACACCACAGTATTACACGAACATTACAGTATTACTCCAACACCACAGTACTACACTAACACCAAAGTACAACACCAAAACAATAGTACTACACCAACACCACAGTACTACACTAACACCACAGTACTACACCAACACCACATTACTACACCAACATACCAGTACTACACCAACACCATAGTACTACACCAACACCACAGTACTACACCAACACCACAGTACTACAGCCACAGCATAGTACTACACCAACACCACAGTACTACACCAACACCACAGTACAACAACAACACCATTGTACTACACTAACACCACAGTACTACACCAACACCAAAGAACTACACCATCACCACAGTACTAAACTAACACTACAATTCTGCACCAACACCACAGCACAACACCAAAACAATAGTACTACACCAACACCACAGTACTACATCAACACCACAGTACTAAACCAACACCACAGTACTACAACAACACCACAGTACTACAATAACACCACAGTACTACAACACCACAGTACGGCATCAACACCACAGTACTACACCAACACCACAGTACTACACCAACACCACATTACTACACCAACATCACAGTACTACACCAACACCACAGTACTAGACCAACGCCACAGTTCTACACCAACACTACAGTACTACACCTACAGCATAGTACTACACCAACACCACAGTACTACACCAACACCACAGTACAACAACAACACCATTGTTCTACACCAACACCACAGCACTACTCCAACACCACAGTACAACAACATCACCATTGTACTACACCAACACCACAGTACTACACCAACACCACAGTTCTACACCAACACCACAGTACTACACCAACACCACAGTACTACAACCACAGCATAGTACTACACCAACACCACAGTACTACACCAACACCACAGTATTACACCAACATCACAGTTTTACACCAACACCATAGTACTAAAACACCACAGTTCTACACTAACACCACAGTACAACACCAAAACAATAGTACTACACCACAACCATATTACAACAACAACACCACAGTACTACACCAACACCACAGTACTACACCAACACCACAGTACTACACCAACACCACAGTACTACACCAACACCACAGTACTACAACCACAGCATAGTACTACACCAACACCATTGTACTACAACAACACCACAGTAATACACCAACACCACAGTACTACACCAACACTACAGTACTACACCAACACTACAGTACTACACCCACATCACAGTACTACACCAACACTACAGTACTACACCCACAGCATAGTGCTACACCAACACTACAGTACTACACCAACACCACAGTACAACAACAATACCATTGTACTACACCAACACCACAGCACTACACCCACAGCACAGTACTACACCAACACTACACTAAGACACCAACAGCACAGTACTACACCAACACCACAGTACTACAACCACAGCATAGTACTACACCAACATCACAGAACTACACCAACACCACAGTACTACACCCACAGCATAGTACTACACCAACACCACAGTACTACACCAACACCACATTACTACACCAACATCACAGTACTACACCAACACCACAGTACAACACCAAAACAATAGTACTACACCAACACCACACTACAACAAAAACACCATTATACTACACCAACACCAGAGTACTACATCAACACCACAGTACTTCACCAACTCCACAGTATTGCATCAACACCAAAGTACTACACCAACACCACAGAACTTCACCAACACCACAGTACTACACCAACACCACAGTTCTACACAAACACCACAGTACTACAACACCAAAGTACTACACCAACACCACAATACTACACCCACAGCATAGTACTACACGAACAGCACAGTACTACACCAATACCACAGTTCTACATCAACACTACAGTGCTACTCCAACACCACAGTTCTAAACAAACACCACAATTCTATACCAACACCACAGTACTACACCAATACCTTAGTAATACACCTACACCATAGTACTACACCAACACGATAGTACTACACAAACACCACGGTACTACACCAACACCACAGCACTACAACACCACAGTACTTCACCAACACCAAAGTACTACACTCAGAGCATAGTACTACACTAACATCACATACCTACACCAACGCCACAGTACTACACCCACAGCATAGTACTACACCAACACCACAGTATTACACGAACATTACAGTATTACTCCAACACCACAGTACTACACTAACACCAAAGTACAACACCAAAACAATAGTACTACACCAACACCACAGTACTACACTAACACCACAGTACTACACCAACACCACATTACTACACCAACATCACAGTACTACACCAACACCACAGTACTACACCAACACCACAGTTCTACACCAACACCACAGTACTACACCCACAGCATAGTACTACACCAACATTACAGTACTACACCAACACCAAAGTACAACAACAACACCATTGTACTACACCAACACCACAGTACTACACCAACACCACAGTACTACATCCACAGCATGGTACTACACCAACACCAAAGTACTACACCAACACCAAAGTACTACACCAACACCACAGTACTAAACTATCACCACAATTGTACACCAACACCACAGTACTACATATACACCTCAGTAATACACCAATACCACAGTAATACACCAACACCATATTACTACACCAACACCGCAGTACTACACCAACACCACAGTACTACAACAACACCACAGTACTACAATAACACCACAGTACTACAACACCACAGTACTACACCAACACCACAGTACAACACCAAAACAATAGTACTACATCAGCCCCACAGTACAACAACAACACCACATTACTACACCAACATCACAGTACTACACCAACACCACAGTACTACACCATCACCACAGTACAACACTAAGAGCATAGTACAACACTAACATCACATATCTACACCAACGCCACAGTACTACACCCATAGCATAGTACTACACCAACACCACAGTATTACACGAACATTACAGTATTACTCCAACACCACAGTACTACACTAACACCAAAGTACAACACCAAAACAATAGTACTACACCAACACCGCAGTACTACACCAACACTACAGTACTACAACAACACCACAGTACTACAACAACACCACAGTACTACAACACCACAGTACTACACCAACACCATAGTACTACAACAACACCACAGTACTACAACAACACCACAGTACTACAACACCACAGTACTGCATCAACACCACAGTACTACACCAACACCACAGTACTACACCAACACCACATTACTACACCAACAGCACAGTACTACACCAACACCTCAGTACTACACAAACACCACAGTACTACACAAACACCAAAGAACTACACCAACACCACAGTACAACACGAACACCACAGTACTACACCAACACCACAGTACTACACAAACACCACAGTTCTACACAAACTCCACAGTACTACATCAACACCACAGAACCACACCAACACCACAGCACAACAACACCACAGTACTACACCTACACCAAAGTACTACACCCACAGCATAGTACTACACCAACACCAAAGTACTACACCAACACTACAGTACTACAACCACAGCATAGTACTACACAAACATCACAGAATTAAACCAACACCACAGTACTACACCAACAACACAGTACTACACTCACAGCATAGTACTACACTAACATCACAGAACTACACCAACGCCACAGTACTACACCCACAGCATAGTACTACACCAACACCACAGTACTACACCAACACCACAGTACTACACCAACACCACAGTACTACACCAACACCACAATACTATACCCACAGCATAGTACTACACCAACACAACAGTACTTCACCAACACCACAGTACAATAACAACACCATTGTACTACACCAACACACAGTACTACACCAACACCACAGTACTACAACCACAGCATAGTACTATACCAACACCACAGTACTACACCAACACCACAGTATTACACCAACATCACAGTATTACACCAACACCACAGTACTACACCAACACCACAGTAATACACTACCACCACAGTACAACACCAAAACAATAGTACTGCACCAACACCACATTACAACAACAACACCATTGTACTACACCAACGCCAGAGTACTACACTCACAGCATAGTACTACACCAACACCACAGTACTACACCAACACGACAGTATTACACCAACGTCACAGTATTACTCCAACACCACAGTACTACACCAACTCCACAGTACAACACCAAAACAATAGTACTACACCAACACCACAGTACAACAATAACACCGTTGTACTTCAAAAACACCACAGTACTGCATCAATACCACAGTACTACACCAACACCACAGTACTACACCAACACCACAGTACTACACCAACACTACAGTACTACAACAACACCACAGTACTACACCAACACCACAGTACTACACCAACACTACAGTACTACACCCACAGCATAGTACTACACCAACACCACAGTACTACACCAACACCACATTACTACACCAACACCACATTACTACACCAACACCACAGTACAACAACATCACCATTGTACTACACCAACACCACAGAACTGCACCAACACCACAGTATTACACCAACATCACAGTTTTACACCAACACCATAGTACTACACCAACACCACAGTATTACACCAACATCACAGTTTTACACCAACACCACAGTACTACACCAACACCACAGCACTACACTAACACCACAGTACAACACCAAAACAATGGTACTACACCAACACCATTGAACTACACCAGCACCATTGTACTACACCTACACCACATTACTACACCAACAGAAAAGTACTACACCAACGCCCCAGTAGTACACCAACAACAAAGTACTACACCAACACCACAGTACTAAACGATCACCACAATTCTACACCAACACCAGAGTACTACACCAAAACCTCAGTAATACACTAACACCACAGTACTACACCAACACCACAGTACTACACCAACACCGCAGTACTACACCAACACCACAGTACTACAACAACACCACAGTACTACAACACCACAGTACTACACCAACACCAAAGTACTACACCCACAGCATAGTACTACACCAACACCACAGTACAACACCAACACCACAGTGCAACAGCACCACCATTGTACTACACCAACACCACAGTACTACACCAACTCCACTGTACTACACCCACAGCATAGTAATACACCAACATCACAGAACTACACCAACACCACAGTACTACACCCACAGCATAGTACTACACCAACATCACAGAACTACACCAACACCACAGTACTACATCCACAGCATAGTACTACACCAACACCACAGTATTACACCAACATCACAGTATTACTCCAACACCACAGTACAACAACAACACCATTGTACTACACCAACACCACAGTACTACACCAACACCACAGTACTACACCAACACCAAAGTACTACACCCATAGCATAGTACTACACCAGCTGCACAGTACTTCACCAACTCCACAGTATCACACCAACATCACAGTATTACACCAACACCACACTACTACACCAACACCACAGTGCTACACCAACACCAAAGTACTACACCAAAACAATAGTACTACACCAACACCACAGTACAACAACAACTACATTGTACTACACCGACACTTCAGTACTACACCAACAAGGCTACAACACCACAGTACTACACCAACACCAAAGTACTACACCCACAGCATAGTACTACACCAACACCACAGTACAACACCAACACCACAGTGCAACAGCACCACCATTGTACTACACCAACACCACAGTACTACACCAACTCCACTGTACTACACCCACAGCATAGTAATACACCAACATCACAGAACTACACCAACACCACAGTACTACACCCACAGCATAGTACTACACCAACATCACAGAACTACACCAACACCACAGTACTACATCCACAGCATAGTACTACACCAACACCACAGTATTACACCAACATCACAGTATTACTCCAACACCACAGTACAACAACAACACCATTGTACTACACCAACACCACAGTACTACACCAACACCACAGTACTACACCAACACCAAAGTACTACACCCATAGCATAATACTACACCAGCTGCACAGTACTTCACCAACTCCACAGTATCACACCAACATCACAGTATTACACCAACACCACACTACTACACCAACACCACAGTGCTACACCAACACCAAAGTACTACACCAAAACAATAGTACTACACCAACACCACAGTACAACAACAACTACATTGTACTACACCGACACTTCAGTACTACACCAACACCACAATACTTCTCCAACATCACAGTGCTACACCAATACCAGAGTATTACACCAACACCACAGTAGTAAACGAACACAACAGTTCTACACCAACACCACAGTACTTCACCAACACCACAGTACCTCACCAACACCACAGTACTGCACCAACACCACAGTTCTACAACACAACAGTACTATACCAAAACCACAGTACTACACCCACAGCACAGTACTACACCAACACCACACTAAGACACCAACAGCACAGTACTACACCAAGACCACAGTACTACACCAACACCTTAGTACTACACCAACACCATTGAACTACATCAACACCACAGTACTACATCAACACCACAGTACTACACTAACACCTTAGTACTACACCAACACCATTGAACTACATCAACACCACAGTAATACACCAACACCAAAGTACTACACCAACACCACAGTACTAAACGAACACCACAATTTTACACCAACACCACAGTAGTACACCAACACCTCAGTAATACACCAACACCTCATAACTACACCAACACTACAGTACTACACCTACACCACAGTATTACACCAACACCACAGTACTACAACACCACAGTACTACACCAACACCACAGTACTATACCCACAGCATACTACTACACCAACAGCACAGTACTACACTAACACCAAAGTACTACACCCAGAGCATAGTTCTACACCAACACCACAGTACTACACCAACACCACAGTACAACAACACCACCATTGTACTACACCAACACCACATTACTACACCAACACCTCTGTAATACACTAACACCACAGTACTACTCCAACACCACAGTACTACACCAACACCACAGTACTACACCAACACCACAGAACTACACCAACACCACAGTACTACACCAACACCACACTACTACAACACCACAGTACTACACCAACACCACAGTACTACACCAACACCACAGTACTATATCTACAGCACAGTACTACACCAACACCACAGAACTACACCCACAGTATAGTTCTACACCAGCACCACAGTACTCAACCAACTCCACAGTACTACACCAACACAAAAGTACTACAATAATACCACAGTACTACACCAACACCACAGAACTACACCAACACCACCGTACTACACCAACACCAAAGTACTACACCAAAACCATAGTACCACACTAACACCACCGTACTACACCAGCGCCACAGTACTACATTAACACCACAATCATACACCAACACCTCACTAAGAATCCAACAACACAGTACTGCACCCACAGCATAGTACTACACCAACAGCACAGTACTACAACAACACTACAGTACTACACCAACACCATAGTACTACACCCACAGTACAGTACTACACCAACACCCTTGTACTACACTAACACCACAGTACTACACCAACACCACAGTACTACACCATCACCACTGCACTTCACCAACACCACAGTACTACACCAACACCTCAGTAATACACCAACACCACAGTACTACACCCACATCACAGTATTACACGAACACCACACTAAGACACCAGCAGCACAGTACTACACCACACCACAGTACTACGCCAACACCACAGTACTTCACCCACAGCATAGTACTACACCAACAGCACAGTACTACAACAAAACTATAGTACTACACCAACACCACAGTACAACAACAACACTATTGTACTACACCAACACCACTGTACTACATCAACACCACAGAACTACACCAAAATCACAATGCTTCACCAACACCACAGTACTACACCAACACCACAGTACTCCAACACCACAGTACAACACGAACACCACAGTACTACACCCACAGAACAGAACTACACCAACACCACACTAAGACACCAACAGGACAGTACTACTCCAATACCACAGTACTACACCAACACCACAGTACTAAACCCACAGCATAGTACTACACAAACAGCACAGTACTACACCAACACTACAGTACTACACCAACAGCATAGTACTACACCAACACCACAGTATTACACCAACATCACAGTATTACACCAACACCACAGAACTACACCAACACCACAGTACTACAACAAAAGAATAGTACTACACCAACACCACAGTACAACAACACCACCATTGTACTACACCAACACCACAGTACTGCATCAACACCACAGTACTACACCAACACCACAGTACTACACCAACACCACAGAACTACACCAACACCACAGTACTACACCAACACCACAATACTATGCTCACAGCATAGTACTACACCAACACCACAGTACTTCACCAACACCACAGTACAATAACAACACCATTGTACTACACCAACACCACAGTACTACACCAACACCACAGTACTACACCAACACCACAGTACAACAACACCACCATTGTAATACACAACTACCACAGTACTACACCAACACCACAGTACTACACCAACACCAAAGTATTACACCAACACCACACTACTACACTAACACCACACTTCTACACCAACACCACACTACTACACCAACACCACAGTGCTACACCAACACCAAAGTTCTACACCAAAACAATAGCACAACACCAACACCACAGTACAACAACAACTACATTGTACTACACCGAAACTTCAGTACTACACCAACAATACAGTACTTCTCCAACATCACAGTACTTCACCAACACCATAGTATTACACCAACACCACAGTAGTAAACGAACACCACAGTTCTACACCAACACCACAGTACTTCAACACCACAGTACTTCACCACCACCACAGTACTGCACCAACACCACAGTTCTACAACACAACTTTACTACACCAAAACCACAGTACTACACCCACAGCACAGTACTACACCAACACCACACTAAGACACCAACAGCATAGTACTACACCAAGACCACAGTACTACACTAACACAACAGTACTACACCCAGAGCATAGTACTACAACAACAGCACAGAACTACTCCAACACCACAGTACAACACAATTGCACTAAACCAACACCACAGTACTACATCAACACCACAGTACTACACCAACACCCTAGTACTACACCAACACCACAGTACTACACCAACACCAAACTACTACACCCATAGCATTGTACTACACCAGCTGCACAGTACTTCACCAACTCTACAGTATTACTCCAACATCACAGTATTACACCAACACCACACTACTACACCAACACCACACTACTACACCAACACCACAGTGCTATACCACACACCAAAGTTCTACACCAAAACAATAGTACTACACCAACACTACAGTACAACAACAACTACATTGTACTACACCGACACTTCAGTAATACACCAACAACAAAGTACTACACCAACACCACAGTACTAAACGAACACCACAATTTTACACCAACACCACAGTAGTACACCAACACCTCAGTAATACACCAACACCTCAGTACTACACCAACACTACAGTACTACACCAACACCCCAGTATTACACCAACACCACAGTACTACACCAACACCACAGTACTACAACACCACAGTACTACACCAACACCACAGAACTACACCCACAGTATAGTTCTACACCAACACCACAGTACTCCACCAACTCCACAGTACTACACCAACACAAAAGTACTACACTAATACCACAGTACTACACCAACACCACAGTACTACAACACCACCGTACTACACCAACACCAAAGTACTACATCAACACCACAATCATACACCAACACTTCACTAAGACACCAACACTTCACTAAGGCACCAACACCACAGTACTGCACCCACAGCATAGTACTACACCAACAGCACAGTACTACACCCACAGTACAGTACTACACCAACACCCTTGTACTACACTAACACCACAGTACTACACCAACACCACAGTACTACACCCACAGTACAGTACTACACCAACACCCTTGTACTACACTAACACCACAGTACTACACCAACACCACAGTACTACACCATCACCACCGCACTACACCAACACCACAGTACTACACCAACACCTCAGTAATACACCAACACCACAGTACTACACCACACCACAGTACTACACCAACACCACACTAAGACACCAGCAGCTCAGTACTACACCACCCCACAGTACTACACCAACACCACAGTACTTCACCCACAGCATAGTACTACATCAACAGCACAGTACTACACCAAAAGAATAGTACTACACCATCACCACAGTACAACAACAACACTATTGTACTACACCAACACCACAGTACTACATCAACACCACAGTACTACACGAACACCACAGTACTATACCAACACCAAAGTACTACACCAACACCACAGTACTAAACGAACTCCACAATTCTACACCAACACCACAGTACGACACCAACACCACAGTACTACACCAACACCACAGTACTACACCAACACCACAGTATTACACCAACACCACAGTACTACAATGCCACAGTACTACACCAACACCACAGTACTACACCAACACCAAAGTACTACACCAACACCACAGTACTACACCAACACCACAGTACTACACCAACACCACAGTTCTACACCAACACCTCAGTAATACACCAACACCACATTACTACACAAACACCACAGTACTACACCAACACCACAGTACTACAATAACACCACAGTACTACAACACTACAGTACTACGCCAACCCCAAAGTACTACACCCACAGTATAGTACTACACCAACAGCAGAGTATTACACCAACACCACAGTACTACACAAACAGCATAGTACTACACCAACACCAAAGTACAACAACAACACCATTTTACTACACCAACACCTCAGTACTACACCAACACCACAGTACTACACCAACAGCACAGTACTACACCAACACTCTAGTACTACACCAACACCACAGTACTACACCAACACCAAAGTACTACACCAACACCACAGTACTACACCAACACCACAGTACTACACCAACACCACAGTTCTACACCAACACCGCAGTAATACACCAACACCACATTACTACACAAACACCACAGTACTACACCAACACCACAGTACTACAATAACACCACAGTACTACAACACCACAGTACTACAACACCACAGTACTACGCCAACCCCAAAGTACTACACCCACAGCATAGTACTACACCAACAGCAGAGTATTACACCAACACCACAGTACTACACCAACACCACAGTACTACACCAACACCACAGTACTACACCAACACCACAGAACTACACCAACACTACCACACTACACCAACAACACAGTACTGCATCAACACCACAATACTACACCAACACCACACTAAGACACCAACAGCACAGTACTACGCCATCACCACAGTACTACACCAACACCACAGTACTACACCCACAGCATAGTACTACACCATCAGCACAGTATTACACCAACACTACAGTACTACACTAACACCACAGTACTACACCCACAGCACAGTACTACACCAACACCCCAGTACTACACCAGCACCACAGTAATGCACTAACTCCACAGTACTACACCAACAGCACAGTACTACACCAACACCACAGTACTACACCAACACCACACTAAGATACCAGCAGTACAGTACTACACCAACACCACAGTACTTCTCCCACAGCATAGTACTACATCAAGAGCACAGTACTACACCAAAAACAATAGTACTAAACCAGCACCACAGTACAACAACAACACCATTGAACTACACCAACACCACAGTACTACATCAACACCACAGTTCAACACCAACACCACAGTACTACACCAACCGGACAGTACAACACCATCACCCCAGTACTCCACAAACACCACAGTACTACACCAACACAACAGTACTACACCAACACCACAGTACTACACCAACACCACAGTACTACACCAACATCACAATACTACACCAACACCTCCGTACTACAGCAACACCACAGTACTCCACTAACACCACACTACTACACCAAAACCACAGTACTACACCAGCACCACAGTACTACACCAACACCACAATACTACACCAACACCTCCGTGCTACAGCAACACCACAGTACTCCACTAACACCACACTACTACACCAAAACCACAGTACTACACCAACACAACCGTACTACACCAACACCACAGTACTACACTAAAACAATAGTACTAAACCAACACCACAGTACAACAACAACACCATTGTACTACACCAACACCACAGTACTTCATCCACAACATAGTACTACACCAACAGCACAGTACTACATCAACACCACAATAATACACGAACACCACACTAAGACACCAACAGCACAGTACTACACCATCACCATAGTACTACACCAACACCACAGTACTACAAACATAGCATAGTACTACACCCACAGCACAGTACTACATCCACAGCATAGTACTACACCAACAGCACAGTACTACACCAACACTACAGTACTACACCAACACCACAGTACTACACCCCACAGCACAGTACTACACCAACACCACAGTACTACACCATCACCACCGTACTACACCAAAACCTCAGTACTACATCAACACCACAATAATACACCAACACCACAGTAATATACCAACACCAAAGTACTACACCAACAGCACAGTACTACACCAATACCACAGTACTACACCCACATCACAGTACTACACCAACACCACAGTACTACACCAAAACAATAGTACTAAACCAACACCACATTACAACAACAACAACACCATTGTCCTACACCAACACCACAGTACTATATCAACACCACAGTACTACACCAACACCACAGAACTTCACCCACAACACAGTACAACACCAACACCCAAGTACTACACCAATACCACAGAACTAGACCCACAACACAGTACTTAACTAACACCACAGTACTACATCAACACCACAGTACTACACAAACAGCATAGTACTACACGAACACCACAGTACAACAACAACACCATTTTACTACACCAACACCTCAGTACTACACCAACACCACAGTACTACACCAACAGCACAGTACTACACCAACACCCCAGTACTACACCAACACCACAGTACTACACCAACACCACAGTACTACACCAACACCAAAGTACTACACCAACACCACAGTACTACACCAACACCACAGTACTACACCAACACCACAGTTCTACACCAACACCGCAGTAATACACCAACACCACATTACTACACAAACACCACAGTACTACACCAACACCACAGTATTACACCAACACTACAGTACTACACTAACACCACAGTACTACACCCACAGCACAGTACTACACCAACACCCCAGTACTACACCAGCACCACAGTAATGCACTAACACCACAGTACTACACCAACAGCACAGTACTACACCAACACCACAGTACTACACCAACACCACACTAAGATACCAGCAGTACAGTACTACACCAACACCACAGTACTTCTCCCACAGCATAGTACTACATCAAGAGCACAGTACTACACCAAAAACAATAGTACTAAACCAGCACCACAGTACAACAACAACACCATTGTACTACACCAACACCACAGTACTACATCAACACCACAGTTCTACACCAACACCACAGTACTACACCAACCGGACAGTACAACACCATCACCCCATTACTCCACAAACACCACAGTACTACACCAACACCACAGTACTACACCAACACAACATTACTACACCAACACCACAGTACTACACCAACACCACAATACTACACCAACACCTCCGTACTACAGCAACACCACAGTACTCCACTAACACCACACTACTACACCAAAACCACAGTACTACACCAACACCACAGTACTACACCAACACCACAATACTACACCAACACCTCCGTACTACAGCTACACCACAGTACTCCACTAACACCACACTACTACACCAAAACCACAGTACTACACCAACACAACCGTACTACACCAACACCACAGTACTACACTAAAACAATAGTACTAAACCAACACCACAGTACAACAACAACACCATTGTACTACACCAACACCACAGTACTTCATCCACAACATAGTACTACACCAACAGCACAGTACTACATCAACACCACAATAATACACGAACACCACACTAAGACACCAACAGCACAGTACTACACCATCACCATAGTACTACACCAACACCACAGTACTACAAACATAGCATAGTACTACACCCACAGCACAGTACTACATCCACAGCATAGTACTACACCAACAGCACAGTACTACACCAACACTACAGTACTACACAAACACCACAGTACAACACCCCACAGCACAGTACTACACCAACACCACAGTACTACACTATCACCACCGTACTACACCAAAACCTCAGTACTACATCAACACCACAATAATACACCAACACCACAGTAATATACCAACACCAAAGTACTACACCAACAGCACAGCACTACACCAATACCACAGTACTACACCCACATCACAGTACTACACCAACACCACAGTACTACACCAAAACAATAGTACTAAACCAACACCACATTACAACAACAACACCATTGTCCTACACCAACACCACAGTACTATATCAACACCACAGTACTACACCAACACCACAGAACTTCACCCACAACACAGTACAACACCAACACCCAAGTACTACACCAACACCACAGAACTACACCCACAACACAGTACTACACTAACACCACAGTACTACATCAAGACCACAGTACTACACTAATACCACAGTACTACACCATCACCTCGTACTACACCAACACCACAGTACTACATCAACACACCAATCCTTCACCAACACTACAGTAATATACCAACACCAAATTACTACACCATCAGCACAGTATTACACCAACCACACAGTACTACACCCACAGAACAGAACTACACCAGCACCACACTAAGACACCAACAGGAAAGTACTACACCAACACCGCAGTACTACACCAACACCACAGTACTACACCAACACCACAGTACTACACCAACAGCACAGTACTACACCAACACCACAGTACTGCACCAACAGCATAGTACTACACCAACACCACAGTACTACACCAACACCACAGTATTACACCAACACCACAGTATTACACCAACATCACAGTATTACACCAACACCACAGTACTACACCAACACCACTGTGCTACACCAACACCACAGTACAACAACAACACCATTATACTACACCAACACCTCAGTACTACACCAACACCACAGTACTACAACAAAACAGTACTACACCAACACCACAGTACTACACCTACAGCATAGTACAACACCAACAGCGCAGTACTACACCAACACCACAGTACTACACCCACAGCATAGTTCTACACCAACACAACAGTACTCCACCAACACCACAGTACTACACCCACACCACAATACTACACCAACACCACCGTACTACAGCAACACTACAGTACTCCACTAACACCACCGTACTACACCAACACCACAGTACAACATCAACACCACAATACTACATCAACTCAACAGAAATATACCAACACCAAAATACTACACCCACAGCACAGTACTACACTAACACCACACAACTACACCCTCATCACAGTACTTCACCAACAGCACAGTACATCACCAACAGCACAGTACTTCACCAAAAGCACAGTACTACACCAACAGAACAGTACAACACCAATTTCACAAAGCTACACCAAATGCACTGTACTACATTAACACCAGAGTACTGCACCAACACCACAGTACTACACCCACATCACAGTACTACACCAACACAACAGTACTACACCAACACCACAGTAATACACCAATACCACAGTACTACACCAACACAACAGCACTAGACCAACACCAAAGTATTACAACAACACCACAGTAATACACTCTAAGCACAGTACTTCACAAACAGCATAATACAACACCAACAGTCCAGTACTACACGAACACTACAGTACAACACCAACACCACAGTGCTACACCAAATACACAATACTACACTAAATGCACAGTACAACACCAACATAACATCACAGTACTTCACCAACACCAAAGTACTAAACCAACACCACAGTACTACCCCAACATCACAGTACAGAACCAACACCACAGTACTACACTCACACCACAGTATAACACCAACACCACAGTACTACTTCAACACCACAGTACTACACCAACACCACAGTACTACTTCAACACCACAGTATTACACCAACACCACAGTACTACACCAACACCACAGTATAACACCAACACCACAGTACTACTTCAACACCACAGTACTACACCAACACCACAGTACCACACCAAAGTCACAGAACTACACCAACACCACAGTACTTCACCCACACCACAGTACTACACTAACACCACAGTATTCCACCACCACGACAGTACTACACCAACACAACAGTACTACACAAACACCACTGTACTACACCAACACCACAGAACTACATCGACACCACAATACTACACCATCACCACATTAAGACACCAACAGCACAGTACTACACTAACACCACAGAACTACACCAACACCACAGTACTACACCCACAGAAGAGTACTAAACCAACAGCACAGAACTACATCAACACAACAGTACTACACAAACACCACAGTACTACATCCACAGCACAGTACTATTCCAACACCCCAGTACTACACTAACACAACAGTAATACATCATCACCACAATACTACACCAACACCACAATAATATACCAACACCAAAGTACTACACCAACAGACGAGTACTACACCAACACCACAGTACTATACCCACAGCACAGTACTACACCAACAGCACAGTACTACACCAACACCACAGTACTACACCAACACCACAATACTACACCAACACCATTGTACTACACCAACACCACAGTACTACATCAACACCACAGGATAACACCAACACCACAGTACTACACCAAAACAATAGTACTACACCAACACCACAGTACAACAGCAACACCATTGTACTACACCAACACCACAGTACTACATCAACACCACAGTACTACACCAATACCACAGTACTACACCAACACCACAGTACTACACCAAAACCACAGTACAAGAACAACACCATTGTACTACACCAACACCACAGTACTACATCAACACCACAGTACTACATCAGCACCCCAGTACTACACCAACACCACAGTACTACACCAACACCGCAGTACTACACCAACAGCACAGTACTACATCAACACCCCAGTACTACACCAACACCACAGTACTATACAAACACCACAGTACTACACCAACACCAAAGTACTACACCAACTCCACAGTAATATACCAACGCCAAAGTCCTATACTAACAGCACAGTACTACACCAACACCCCTGTACTACACCAACACCACAGTACTACACCATCCTCACCGTACTACACCAACACCACAGTACAATATCACCAGAATACTACACCCACAGCACAGTACTACACCAACACCACACAACTACACCCTCATCACAGTACTTTACCAACAGCACAGTACTACACCAACAGCACAGTACTACACCAACATCACAGTACTACACCAACAGCACAGTACTACAACAACACCACAGTACTACACCAATACCACAGGACTACACTAACACCACTGTACTACACCAACACCACAGAACTACATCAACACCACAATACTACACCAACACCCCATTAAGACACCAACAGCACAGTACTACATCAACACCAAAGAACTACACCAACACCACAGTACTACACCCACAGCATAGTACTACACCAACAGCACAGTACTACACCAACACAACAGTACTACACCAACACCACAGTACTATACCCACAGCACAGTACTACTCCAACACCACAGTACTACACCAACACCACAGTACTACACCAAAAGCACAGTACTACATCAACACCCCAGTACTACACCAACACCACAGTACTATACCAACACCACAGTACTACACCAACACCAAAGTACTACACCTACACCACAGTAATATACCAACACCAAAATACTATACTAACAGCACAGTACTACACCAACACCCCTGTACTACACCAACACCACAGTACTAAAACAGATGCACAATACTACACTAAATGCACAGTACAACACCAACATAACAGTACAGTACTACACGAGCACCACTGTACACCAACACCAAAGTACTAAACCAATACCACAGTACTACCCCAAAACCACAGTACATCACCAACACCACAGTACTACACTCACACCACAGTACTACACCAACACCACAGTACTACACCAACACCACAGTATAACACCAACACCACAGTACAACTTCAACACCACAATACTACACCAACACCACAGTACCACACCAAAGTCACAGAACTACACCAACACCTCAGTAATACACCAACACCACTGTACTACACCAACACCACAGAACTACATCAACACTACAATACTACACCAACACCACATTAAGACACCAACAGCACAGTACTACACCAACAGCACAGTACTACACCAACACAACAGAACTACACCAACACCACAGTACTACACCCACAGCATAGTACTACACCAACAGCACAGTACTACACCAACATCACAGTACTACACCAACAGAACAGTACTACACCAACACAACAGTACTACACCAACACCACAGTACTACACTAACACCCCAGTACTACACCAACACCACAGTACTACATCAACACCACAGTACTACACCAACACCACAGTACTATACCCACTGCTTAGTACTACACCAACAGCACAGTACAACACCAACACCACAGTACAACAATAACACCATTGTACTACACCAAAACCACAGTACTACATCAACACCACAATACTACACCAACACCAAAGTACTACACCAACACCACAGTACTACACTCAAAAGATAGTACTACACCAACACCACAGTACTCCACCAACACCACAGTATTACACCAACGTCACAGTATTACACAAACACCACAGTACTACACCAACACCACAGTACTACACCAACACCACAGTACTACACCAAAACAACAGTACTACACCAACACCAAAGTACAACAACAACACCATTGTACTACACCAACACCACAGTACTACATAAACACCACAGTACTACACCAACACCACAGTACTACACCAAGAGCACAGTACTACACCAACACCCCAGTACTTCACCAACACCACAGTACTACACCAACACCACAGTACTACACCAACACCACAGTACTACATTAACACCACAATACTACACCAACACCACAGAAATATACCAACAGCAAAGTACTACACCAACAGCACAGTACTACACCAACACCACAGTACTACACACACTTCGCAGAACTACACCAACACTACACTAAGACACCAACTTCACAGTACTACACCAACACCACAGCACTAAACCAACACCACAGTACAAGAACAACACCATTGTTCTACACCAACACCACAGTACTACATCAACTCCACAGTACTACACCAACACCACAGTACTACACCAACACCACAGTACTACACTAACAGCACAGTACTACATTAACACCCCAGTACTACACCAACACCACAGTACTACACCAACACCAAAGTACTACACCAACACCACAGTAATGTACCAACACCAAAGTACTATACTAACAGCACAGTACTACACCAACACCACAGTACTACACCAACAGCACAGTACTTCACCAACACCTCTGTACTACACCAACACCACAGTACTACACCATCACCACCGTACTACACTAACACCACAGTACATCATCAACACCACAATACTACACCAACTGCACAGTAATATACCAACGTCACACAACTACAACCTCATCACAGTGCTTCACTAACAGCACAGTACTACACCAACAGCACAGTACAGCACCAATTTCACAAAGCTACACCAAATGCACAGTACTACATTAACACCAGAGTACTGCACCAACACCACAATACTACACCCACTTCACAGTACTACACCAACACAACACTACTACACCAACACCACAGTAATACACCAACACCACAGTAATACACCAACAACACAGCACTACACCAACACCAAAGTACTACACCAACACCACAGTAACACACCCTCAGCACAGAACTTCACAAACAGCACAATACAACACCAACGGCCCAGTACAACATCAACACCACAGTACTACACCAAATGCACAATACTACACTAAATGCACAGTACAACACCAACATAACAGTACAGTGCTACACGAACACCACAGTACTACACCAACACCAAAGTACTAAACCAACACCACAGTGCTACCCCAACACCACAGTACAGCACCAACACCACAGTACTACACCAACACCACAGTATAACACCAACACCACAGCACTACTTCAACACCACAGTACTACACCAACACCACAGTACCACACCAAAGTCACAGAACTACACTAACACCACAGTACTTCACCAACACCAAAGTACTACACTAACACCACGGTATTCCATCACCACGACAGTACTATACAAACACAACAGTACTACACCAACACCACAGTACTACACCAACACCACCGTACTACACCAACACCACAGTACTACACCAACACCACAGAACTACGCTAACACCACTGTACTACACCAACACAACAGAACTACATCAACACCACAATACTACACGAACACCACATTAAGACACCAACAGCACAGTACTACACCAACACCTCAGAACTACACCAACACCACACTACTACACTCACAGCATAGTACTACACCAACAGCACAGTACTACACTAAAACCACATTACTACGCCAACACAACAGTACTACACCAACACCACAGTACTACACCCACAGCACAGTACTACACCAACACCCCAGTATTACACCAACACCACAGTAATATACCAACACCAAAGTACTACACCAAGAGCAGAGTACTACACCAACACCACAGTACTACACCCACAGTAATACACCAACACCACACAAAGATACCATCAGCACAGTAATACAACAACACCTCAGTACTACACTAACACCACAGTACTACACCCATAGCATAGTACTACGCCAACAACACAGTACTACACCAAAACTATAGTACTACACCAACACCACTATACAACAACACCATTGTACTACTCCAACACCACAGTACTACATCAACACCACAGTTCTACACCAACACTACAGTACTACACCAACACCCCAGTACTACACCAACAGCAAAGTGCTACACCAACACCAAAGTACTACACCAACACCACAGTACAAAACTAACACCACAGTTCTACACCAAAACAATAGTACTACACCAACACCACAGTACAACAACAACACCATTGTACTACACCAACACCACAGTACTACATCAACATCACAGTGCTACAACAACACCACAGTACTACACCAACAGCTCAGTACTACACCAACACCCCAGTACTACACCAGCACCACAGTACTACACCAGCACCATAGTACTACACCATCACCACCGTACAACACCAACACCACAGTACTACATCAACACCACAATACTACACCAACACCACAGTACTACACCCACAGCATAGTACTACAACAACACCACAGTACTACACCAACACCAAAGTACAACAACACCACAGTACTACACCAAAACAACAGTATTACACCAACACCACAGTACTACACCAACACCACAGTACTACACCAACACCACAGTACAACAACAACACCACAGTACTACACCAACACCACAATACTACACCAACACCACAGTACTACACCCACAGCATAGTACTACACCAACACCACAGTACTACACCAAAGTACAACAACAACACCACAGTACCACACCAAAACAACAGTACTACACCAACACCACAGTACTACACCAACACCACAGTACAACAACAACAACACCATTGCACTACACCAACACCACAGTACTGCATCAACGCCACAGTACTAAACCAACACCTCAGTACTACACCAACACCACAGTACTACACCAACACCACAGTACTACACCAACACCACAGTACTACACCAACACCACAGTACAACAACAACACCATTGCACTACACCAACACCACAGTACTACATAAACACCACAGCACTGCACCAACACCACAGTACTACACCAACACCACAGTACTACATCAACACCACAGTACTACATCAACACCACAATACTACACCAACACCACAGTAATATACCAATACCAAAGTACTACACCAACAGCACAGTACTAAACGCACTTCGCAGTACTACACCAACACTACACTAAGACACAAACATCACAGTACTACACATACACCACAGTACTACACCAACACCATAGTACTACACCAACACCACTGTACTACACCAATACAACAGTACTACACCAACACCACAGTACAACAACAACACCACAGTACTACATCAACGCCACAGTACTACACCAACACCACATTACTACATCAACACCACAGTACTACATCAACACCACAATACTACACCAACACCACAGTAATATACCAACACCAAAGTACTACACCAACAGCACAGTACAACAACAACACCATTGCACTACACCAATACCACAGTACTACATCAACGCCACAGTACTACACCAACACCTCAGTACTACACCAACAGCACAGTAGTACACCAACACCCCAGTACTACACCAACACCACAGTATTACACCAACACAACAGTACTACACCAACAGCATAGTACTACACCATCACCACCGTACTACACCTACACCACAGTACTACATCAACACAACAATACTACACCAACACCTCAGTAATACACCAACACAAAAGTACTACACCAACACCACAGTATTACACCAACACCGCAGAAATACACCAACACCACAGCACTACACCAACCCCACAGTACAACAACAACACCATTGTACTACACCAACACCACAGTACTACATCAAAACCACAGTACTACATCAATACCACAATACTACACCAACACCACATTAAGACACCAACAGCACAGTACTACACCAACACCACAATACTACACCCACAGCATAATACTACACCAAAAGCACAGTACTACACCCACAGCATAGTACTACACCAACACCACAGTTCTACACCATCTCCACCGTACTACACCAACACCACAGTACTCCACCAACACCACTGTACTACATCAATACCACAATACTACACCAACACCACATTAAGACACCAACAGCACAGTACTACACCGACACCACAGAACTACACCAACACCACAGTACTACACCAACACCACAGCACTACACCAACACCACAGTACTTCAACACCACAGTACTACACCCTCACCACAGTACTACACCAACAGCATAGTACTACACCAACACCATAGTACTACACCCTCACCACAGTACTACACCAATACCACAGTACTACACCAACACCCCAGTACTACACCAACACCACAGTACTACACCAACACCACAGTACTACACCAACTCCTCTGTAATTCACCAACACAAGAAAACTACACCGACACTAAAGTACTACACCAACACTACAGTACTATACCAACACTACAGTACTACACCAACACCACAGCACTACACCAACACCGCAGTACTTCACCAACATCACAGTACTACACCCTCACCACAGTACTACACCAAAAGCACAGTACTACACCAACACCATAGTACTACACCCTCACCACAGTACTACACCTATACTACAGTACTACACCAACTGCACAGTACTACACCAACACCACAATACTACACCAACACCACAGTACTACACCAACTCCTCATTACCTCACCAACACAACAAACTACACCACCTACCTTGAAGTTACCTTGAGGTGCTTCCGGGGCTTAGCGTCCCCGCCGCCCGGTCGTCGACCAGGCCTCCTGGTTGCTGGACTGATCAACCAGGTTGGTGGCCGAGGCTGCTCGCAGCCTGGCGTATGAGTCACAGCCTGGTTGATCAGGTATCCTTTGAAGGTGCTTATCCAGTTCTCTCATGAATACTGTGAGGGGATTGCCAGTTATGCCCCTTTTGTGTAGCGGAAGCGTGTTGAACAGTCTCGGGCCTCTGATGTTGATAGAGTTCTCTCTCAGAGTACCTGTTGCACCTCTGCTTTTCGACGGGGGTATTCTGCACATCCTGCCATGTCTTCTGGTCTCATGTGATGTTATTTCTGTGTGCAGGTTTGGGACCAGCCCCTCTAATATGTTCCACGTGTAAATTATTATGTATCTCTCCCGCCTGCGCCAAGAGATTAATGATTTAGGCGCTTTAGTCGGTCCCAGTAGTTTAGATGTTTTACTGAGTGGATTCCAGCAGTAAAGGATCTCTGCACGCTCTCCAGGTCATCAATTTCTCCAGCTTTGAAAGGGGCTGTCATTGTGCAGCAGTACTCCACTCTAGAGAGCACAAGCGTTTTGAAAAGTATCATCATCGGTATAGCATCTCTAGTGTGAAAAGTTCTTGTTATCCAACCTGTCATTTTTCTTGCAGTTGTGACGGCTAATTTATTGTGTTCTTTAAAGGTAAGGTCTTCCGACATGAGTACACCCAGATCCTTTACATTGTCTTTTCGTTCTATGTTATGATTTGCCTGAGTTTTGTACGTGGTTTCCGTTTTTATATTTTCATTTTTTCGATAGCGCATGAGCTGGAACTAATCTTCGTTAAACACCATATTATTTTCTGTAACCCATAGAAAGACCTGATCTACATCTGACTGGAGGTTTGCCTGGTGCAGCGTGCATAGGCATACTGTTTATGGCTTCTTCAAAATCCAGTGGGGATAGGGTGACGTCTGATATATGATTTGATGTTGGTATCATATCCATGAAAAATTCATTTGGGTTATCAATCTTTAGTGCGTTTAATGGCTCGCTGAAAACAGAGTCGTACTGCTTCCTCAGTAGCTCGCTCATTTCTTTGTTGTCATCGGTGAAAGTTTCATCTCCCTTTCGCAGGGGACCGATACTAGATGTGGTTTTTGATCTTGATTTTGCATAGGAGAAGAAATATTTCGGATTTCTCTCTATTTCACTGATGGCCTTTTGCTCTCTTTGCCTCTCCTGGGTTTTGTATGATTCTTGTAGCTTGAGTTCAATTGTTTCTATTTTTCTACCTAACCTTCTTCGCTGTTCTTGAGATAGGGTGCGACTCTCAAGTTGTTCCGCGATTCGTTTTCTGCGCCTATATAAGGAACGACGTTCCCGTTCCAATCTGCATCTCTTCCTCTTTTTTCTTAGGGGTATGCGATTTGAACATATTTCTAGTGCTACTGAGCTTATTTTTTCCAGGCACTGGTTCAGGTTTGCATTTTCTAGCTGTTCTTCCCAGTTTATTTCTGTGAAGTCCTGGTTTATTTACTTTCAGTTTATCTGTTTATTATTGAAGTTGAATTTGCTGAATTCTCCTCCACCGGGAATCTGGACTGGTTTTGAAGGTCTATTTCCCATGGTTGACATAACTTCAATTAAGTTGTGATCTGAGTAACAGGTATTTGTAACCATTATTTTCATGATCAATCCATCATTATTAGTGAAAATGAGGTCCAGCGTGTTCTCCTTCCTAGTTGGTTCTACTATTTGCTGGTTTAAGGCAAACCTGTCGCACATCCGTAGCAGGTCATTTGCATGTGCCTGTTCATTTAGGCTACTTCCTGGTATTCTTTCTGATATTACTATATTAGCAAGGTGCTTCCATTTCAGGTTCAGGTGCCGTAGGTTAAAGTCCCCAAGCAGGATGATGTTCGGAGCTGGATTTGTGAGGTTTTCCAAGCAGTGTTCTATTTTTATTAGTTGGTCTTTAAACTGCTGAGGGTTTGCCTCCGGTGACTTATATACAAGGACAATAACTACATTTAGAATCTCTACTTTGATTATCAGCACTTCCACCATATCATTTGAAGTGTTTAGCAGCTCAGTACAGATGAGTGTGTCTTTGATGTAGAGGCTGACCCCACCCTGAACCCGGTGTTTCCTATTACATCTGAAAAGATTGTACTCTGAGATCCATATTTCAACATCATGGTAGTCCTTTGTGTGGGTTTCTGTTAGGGCTGCAAACACTGCATTTGCCTCATGAAGGAGACCATATATAAAGTGAACTTTGTTGGATTTGCGTGTTTTTATATCCTGTATGTTGGCAAATATAAATGATGTTATCGTGTTAGTGGAAGTGCTGGATGTCTTACTTGGTGTTAATATCTGAGGCTCTGGTAAGGAGGCCACTGTGTTTGCGTCCAGGGTGTGTCGTTTTGGAAGTGATTCGTCCAGTTCTGATAGTAGGACGGGTGTTGTGTGATGTAGCACCTGTGTGCTTGTTGATAGTTTGTATTCCTGTCTTGTGGGGTATCTCCCTTCCCCTCTGTAATCCTGTAGTGGTTCCATCTGACTGTTCCTCTCTCTTATATTTATTACTCTGTTTCTGTCTTCCTCTAAAAAATTTCCATTAGTGTCATACTGATCTTAGCGTCTATAGCGCTGTGTACCTCTCACGTGGAATTCCGGAAGCTGATGATTGTAGCATTTTTGGTCTCTAATTGAAAATTGACATAATTTAGTGTGGAAGTATCTACACCCTGTTCCAAAACTGCATGTACCCCTCGCCAACATGTTCCTACATTTTCGAGGAAGCAGAAAATGGCATTTTGCTCTTAATTTTCCATATTTGCATATTCCTTTAGCATAGAATTTGCAAATGTGTTCCAGTTTTGCATTTATCAAGGTATTTATATCTGTGTCTGTCTTGTCTACCTCTTTATTGGAGCCATCTCCGTTTTTCGTCTCAATTCCTTCATCTATGCACTCTGTCTCACTGTTGCTCTCATCGTTTATATTACCTGGCTCTGCAATATTGCATTATTTTGTACCACAATAGTCTCCTCCACACTACTGCTGCGGTTCTCTAAACTATCTGTTTAACACCAACACTAAAGTACTACACCAACACCACAGTACTACACCCACACTACAGTACTACTCCAACACCACAGTACTACACCAACACCACAGTACTACACCCACACTACAGTACTACTCCAACACCACAGTACTACACCAACACCACAGTATTACACCAACAGCACAGTATTACACCAACACCACAGTACTACACCAACAGCACAGTACTACACGAACACCACAGAACTAAACCAACACCACAATTACTACACCCAAATAACAGTACTACACCTACACCACAGTACTACACCCACGCCACAGTACTACACCAACAGCACAGTACAACTCCAACTCCACAGTACTACACCAACACCACACTACTACACCAACAGCACAGTACTACACCAACAGCACAGTACTACAACAATACCACAGTACTACACCAACAGCACAGTACTATTTCAACGCCACAGTACTACGCCAACACCACAGTACTACACCAACACCACAGTACTACTCCAACACCACGGGAACTACACCAACAGCACGGGAACTACGCCAACACCACAGTACTACACCAACACCACAGTACTACACCAACACCACAAAACTACACCAATACTAAAGTACTACACCAACACCACAGTACTACACCAGGATCACATTACTACACCAACACCACAATTACTACACCCAAATAACAGTACTACACCAACACCACAGTGCTACACCAACACCACAATTACTACACCCAAATAACAGTACTACACCAACACCACAGTGCTAAACCAACACCACAGTACTACACCAACACCACAGTACTACACCAACAGCACATTACTACACCAACACCACAGTACTACACCAACACCACAATACTGCACCCACGCCACAGTACTACACAAACACCACAATACTACACCCACGCCACAGTACTACACCAACAGCACAGTACTACACCAATACCACAGTACTACACCCACAGCACAGTACTACACCAACAACACAGTACTACACCAACACCACAGTACTACACCAATACCACAGTACTACACCCACAGCACAGTACTATACCAACAACACAGTACTACACCAACACCACGGTACTACACCAACACCACAATACTACACCCACGCCACAGTACTACACCAACACCACAATACTACACCTACGCAACAGTACTACACCAACACCACAGTACTACACCTACACCACATTACTAGACCAACACCACAGTAAAACACCAACACCACAGTACTACACCAACACCACAGTACTACACCAACACCACAATACTACACCAACACCACAATACTACACCAACACCACAGTACTACACCAACATCACAGTATTACACCAACACCACAGTACTACACTAACACGACAGTTCTACACCAACACCACAGTACTACACCAACACCACAGTACTACACCAACACCACAGTACTACACCAACACCACAGTACTACACCGACACCACAGTACTACACCAACACCACAGTACTACACCAACACCACAGTACTACACCAACACCACAGTATTACACCAACACCACAGTACTACACCAACACCACCGTACTACACCAACACCACAGTACTACACCAACACCACAGTACTACACCAACACCGCAGTACTACACCAACACCACAGTACTACACCAACACCACAGTACTACACCAACACCACAGTACTACACCAACACCACAGTACTACACCAACACCACAGTACTACACCAACACCACAGTACTACACCAACACCACAGTACTACACCAACACCACAGTACTACACCAACACCACAGTACTACACCAACACCACAGTACTACACCAACACCACAGTACTACACCAACACCACAGTACTACACCAACACCACAATACTACACCAACACCACAGTACTACACCACAGTAATACTGCCACAGCTTTAGCTGTAGTAAAAGATACTGCAGCTACGATAGATCGAATGTGTGTTGGTGTGTGTTTTGGGTGGGTACGGGGAGGAGAATAAGATATCCAAATATATCATATAGTAAAGGAATGAGGGAGACTGAGAGACAAGTCACAACCCACCCCCATCCCCCCCAACCCCCCAATGGAGATCGCAAGATTGATGTCTCTTGGAGACACTTGCGTTGTTCGGGAGAGTAATGTCTCCTGGAGACACTCGGGTTGCTCAGGAGAGTAATGTCTCTTGGAGACACTCGCGTTGCTCAGGAGAGTAATGTCTCTTGGAGACACTCGCGTTGCTCAGGAGAGTAATGTCTCCTGGAGACACTCGCGTTGCTCAGGAGAGTAATGTCTCCTGGAGACACTCGCGTTGCTCAGGAGAGTAATGTCTCCTGGAGACACTCGCGTTGCTCAGGAGAGTAATGTCTCCTGGAGACACTCGGGTTGCTCAGGAGAGTAATGTCTCCTGGAGACACTCGGGTTGCTCAGGAGAGTAATGTCTCCTGGAGACACTTGGGTTGCTCAGGAGAGTAATGTCTCCTGGAGACACTCGCGTCACTCGGGAGAATAATGTCTCCCGGAGACAGCCGCGTCGCTCGGGAAAGTAATCACGCCAAATGGACCAGAGAGGAACTCCATTTCAGAGGCAAACAAGTTGCTCGATTCATCAATTTTTATCTTCGTTTCACTGAATCCTTCGTCCGCTATGGTCAGGCAAGGTCAAACAGGATCCGGCAAGGTCACACGGGGTCAGGTAAGGTCACACAGGGTCAGGCAAGATCACTCTGGGTCAGGCAAGGTCACACGGGGCTAGGCAAGACCACACGGGATCAGGCAAGGTCAGACGGGGTCAGGCAAGGTCACAGGGGGTTTGGCAAGGTCACACGGGATCAGGTAAGGTTACACGGGATCAGCAAAGGTCACACGGGGTCAGGAAAGGTCACATGGGGTCAGGCAAGGTCACACATGGTCAGGCAAGGTCACACATGGTCAGGCAAGGTCACACGGGGTCAGGCAAGGTAACACGGGGTCAGGCAAGGTCACACGGGGTCAGGCAAGGTCACACGGGGCCAGGCAAGGTCACATGGGGTCAGGCAAGGTCACACGGGGTCAGGCAAGGTAACTCGGAGTCAGGCAAGGTCACACATGGTTAGGCAAGGTCACACGGGGTCAGGCAAGGTCACACGGGGTCAGGCAAGGTCACACGGGGTCAGGCAAGGTCACATGGGGTCAGGCAAGTTCACACGGGGTCAGGCAAGGTAACTCGGGGTCAGGCAAGGTCACACATGGTCAGGCAAGGTCACACGGGGTCAGGCAAGGTCACACGGGGTCAGGCAAGGTCACACGGGGTCAGGCAAGGTAACTCGGGGTCAGGCAAGGTCACACATGGTCAGGCAAGGTCACACGGGGTCAGGCAAGGTAACTCGGGGTCAGGCAAGGTCACACATGGTCAGGCAAGGTCACACATGGTCAGGCAAGGTCACACGGGGTCAGGCAAGGTCACACGGGGTCAGGCAAAGTAACACGGGGTCAGGCAAGGTAACATGGGTTCAGGCAAGGTCACACGGAGTCAGGCAAGGTCACACATGGTCAGGCAAGGTCACACGGAGTCAGGCAAGGTCACACATGGTCAGGCAATTTCACAAGGGATCAGGCAAGGTCACTCAGGGTCAGGCAAGATCACACTGGATAAGACAAGGTCTCACGGGATCAGGCAAGGTCACACGGGGTCAGGCAAGGTCACACGGGGTCAGGCAAAGTCACACGGGGTCAGGAAAGGTCACATAGGGTCAGGCAAGGTCACTCAGGGTCAGGCAAGATTACACGGGATAAGACAAGGTCTCACGGGGTCAGGCAAGGTCACACGGGGTCAGGCAAGGTCACACATGGTCAGGCAAGGTCACACGGGGTCAGGCAAGGTCACACGGGGTCAGGCAAGGTCACACGGGGTCATGACAGGTCACATAGGGTCAGGCAAGGTCACTCAGGGTCAGGCAAGATCACACGGGGTCAGGCAAGGTAACATGGGGTCAGGCAAGGTCACACTGGGTCAGGCAAGGTAACTCGAGGTCTGGCAAGGTCACACATGGTCAGGCAATGTCACACATGGTCAGGCAAGGTCACACGGGGTCAGGCAAGGTCACACATGGTCAGGCAAGGTCACACATGGTCAGGCAAGGTCACACATGGTCAGGCAAGGTCACACGGGGTCAGGCAAGGTCACACGGAGTCAGGCAAAGTCACACGGGGTCAGGCAAGGTCACAGGGGGTCATGCAAGGTCACATAGGGTCAGGCAAGGTCACACGGTGTCAGGCAAAGTCTCACGGGGTCAGGCAAGGTCACATAGGGTCTGACAAGGTCACATAGGGCCAGACAAGGTCACATAAGGTCAGACAAGGTCTCACAGGGTCAGGCAAGGTCACACGGGATCAGAGAAGGTCACACTGAGTCAGGTAAGGTCTCACAGTGTCAGGCAAGGTTAACGTGGTCAGCAAAAATCACACGTGGCCAGTCAAGGTCACATGTGGTCAGGCAAGGTCACATAGGGGTCTGTCAAGGTCACACGTGGTCAGGCAAGGTCACATAGGGGTCAGCCAAGGTCACACGGGGTCTGGCAAGGTCACAGGGGTCAGCCAAGTTCACACTGGGTAAGGCAAGGTCATACGGTATCAGGCAAGGTCACAAAGGGTCAGGCAAGGTCACACAGGGTTAGGCAAGGTCACACAAGGTCAGGCAAGGTCATACGGGGTCAGGCAAGGTCAGAGGTATCAGACTTGGACAAGACTAATTTATTTATGTTTATGATGAGCTTGACAACGCTGAGATTCAGACGTTAAAGCAGACTTTAACACCACAGGAGAAAGTTTGTACCACAGGTCATAGCTTGCACAACAGGTCAAAGCTTTGACCACAGGTCAAAGTTTGTACCAGAAGTAAAAGCTTGTACCTCAGGTCATAGCTTGCACCACCGGTCAAAGATTGTACCACAGGTCAAAGCTTGTACCACAGGAAAAAAGGTTGTATTACAGGACAAAACGTGTACCACAGGTCAAAGCTTGTACCACAGGTAAAAGCTTGTACCACAGGTCAAAGCTTGTACCACAGGTCAAAGCTTGTACCAAAGGTAAAAAGGTTGTACCACAGGTCAAATCTTGTACCACAGGTCATAGCTTGTACCACAGGTAAAATGCGTGCACTAGAGGTCAAAGCTTGTGCCACAGGTCAAAGCTTGTACCAAAGGTAAAAAGGTTGTACCACAGGTCATAGCTTGTACAACAGATAAAAAGCTTGCGCTACAGGTCATAGCTTATACCACAGGTCAAAGCTTATACTACAGGTCAAAGCTTGTACCACAGGTCAAATCATGTACCACAAGTCATAGCTTGTACAACAGATAAAACGCTTGCACCACAGGTAAAATCTTCCACCACAGGTCGAAGCTTGCACAACAGGTCAAAGCCTTTACCACAAGTAAGTAAGTAAGTAATTATCAAAAGAAGGCACCAAACCGGGAAGGCTATGTAGCACCATCAAATACGCAAAATAATCAGAGGGCGCTAAATATCACCAAGGATGCCAATACGAGAACAAAAACGCATAAGGCGAACTATATCAAAAGTATCCGAGTCACCAAGAATTCTATCGAGGGACAGGTGACCGCGAGGGGCGGTCGGAAAGCAAGACACACGCTCGTCCTGGAAGTAAGGACTTTCAAGAAGGACATGCACGACCGTAAGATGGACAATGCAACTAGGACAATAAGGAGCAGGGCGGCGCTCCATCAAGTGACCATGGGTTAAGCGAGTATGGCCAATACGCAACCTCGCCAGAGCTGTTTCCCACCGCCGGTTACGGTGGAAGCAGGACGGCCACGAGGAAACACAACATTTAGGAGTACGTAGCTTGTTACCAGTAACAGACAACCAAGAAGCCTGCCAACGGGTAAGGACTGAGGAATGGATAACCGGGTAAAAGTCGGAATACGGAATGCCTTTACGAGAGATGGGACAAGAGCGGACAGCTTCCTTGGCGGCAGCATCCGCACGCTCATTTAAAGACACACCAATATGGCTGGGAACCCAACAAAACTCAACCGACTTAAATTTACTGTGAACGAGATACAGCCAATGCTGGATCTCGACAACTACTGGATGAACCGGATTAAAGGACCCGAGAGCCATGAGGGCACAACGAGAGTCAACAACAACCACAAAGGAAGACTGACAACGAGAAAGCAGGAGACGAAGAGCATAGAGAATAGCATAAAGTTCCGCTGTAAAGATGCTAGTCTTCGGAGGCAAGCGACACATATAAGTGCGATCAGGAAAAACAACAGAATAGCCAACACCGTCCGCTGACTTAGACCCATCGGTGAAGACAGAAACGGAGCGGGAGTGAGAAGAAAAGTGCTCGAGGAAAAGGCGTTTTAGAACCGTAGGAGGGGTAAAAGCTTTAGTGATACGGGTCAAGGATGTACAAAACCGCGGAAGAAGGACCCTCCACGGGGGCAAAGAAGGAACAACACGAGGAGAAACATCAGAAATACGAACGGAAAGAGAATCCTGTAGGCGAGATAACCGGACAGAAAGAGGGAGGTGGTGAAGAGGAACAGGAACCGCAGGAGGGGTAAAAGTTAAAGCACGACAGAGGCGAGAGGAAGGATGTTGCAAGGATCGCGCAAGATAGCGAAGACAGTAGCGATCACGGCGGTCCTGGAGAGACAGGAAGCCAGTGTCAACATACAAGCTAAGGATGGGAGTCGAACGAAAGGCACCAGAACTGAGGCGCAACCCAGTATGGTGCAAAGCATCAAGACGGCGAAGAGTAGAAGGAGAAGCAGACGAGTAAGCAGGGCAACCATAATCGAGCTTAGACAGGACGAGAGAGGAATGTAAAGCAAGGAGAGTGCGCCTATGTGCCCCCCAAGAAGTATGGGACAAGACCCGAAGGAGGGTAAGGGCCTTAGAGCACTCAACACGGAGGTAAGAGATATGGGGAGACCAAGACAAACGAGTGTCAAGGAATAACCCCAAAAGCTTCGCGGAATCTTTGTATTCAAGGGGATGACCATAAAGTGACAAAGAGGGACGAAGAACAACCCGTTTCCGCGTAAAAGTCATGGCACAAGTCTTAGAAGTAGAGAACTTGAAGCCATGATCGGTGGCCCAAGACGACACGGCATCAATTGCAAGTTGAAGCCGGCGTTGAAGGAGAGGCGAATCATCACCCTGACAACAAAGGGTAAGATCATCGACATAGAGAGCGGAGAAGACACCAGAAGGAAGAGAGGAAAGAAGACCATTGAGGGCAACCAGAAAAAGAGTAGTGCTCAGAACACTACCCTGGGGCACACCTTCGTATTGCTGAAAAGAGGGAGAGAGAGCGGTACCAAGGCGCACCCGAAAGGAACGACGAGAGAGGAAGCTGCGGAGAAAGAGAGGGAGATGACCACGAAGGCCAAAAGAATGAAGTTGAGATAGGATATGATAACGCCAAGTGGTGTCGTAAGCCTTTTCTAGGTCAAAAAGGACGGCAACAACGGAGGTCTTCGCAGCAAAAGCAGTACGAATATAGACCTCCAAGTTCACCAGGACATCTGTCGTGCTGCGGCACTTGCGTAAACCAAATTGAGAAGGGGAGAGGAGGTGATGGTGTTCCAGGAACCACATCAGACGAACGTTACCCATACGTTCAAAGAGTTTGCAGACACAACTTGTGAGAGCAATAGGGCGAAAGTCCTTAGGGGAAGTACCCAGAGACCCCGGTTTGCGAACAGGGAGGACAACGGCATCGAGCCAGTCCTCAGGGACTGACGACGACTCCCAGATCCGATTATACAGACTCAGTAAATACTGAGACGTGCTCGGAGGGAGATGGCGAAGCATCTCATAATGAATACCATCGGAGCCCGCCGCCGTAGAACCGCAGAGGGCCAGGGCAGAACGAAGTTCAGACAGGGAGAAGGGATCATTATAGAGAAGCTGAAGATGAGTGCAGAAATCTAAAGGACGAGACTCAAGGACAGGTTTACGAAGAAGGAAAGATTGGGGAAGATGAAGACCAGAGCTAACAGAAGAAAAGTGGGAACCCAGTTCGGAAGCGACCTGCAATGGGACCGCCACAAGAGTATCATGGAGGTGAAGGACCGGTGAAACATCGGGAACGAACTTATCCGCTATCTTGCGGATACGCTTCCAGATCTGGGCCAGAGGGGTTTCGGACGTAATTGTTGAGACATAAGATGCCCAACATTCACGTTTAGCCGTACGGATGGCCCTACGGGCCACCGCACTCGCTTTCCGAAAGAAAAGAAAAGAATCGGACGTCTGCCTACGGCGGTGCCTCTTCCAGGCTGCACGCTTACAGCGAACAGCCCGAGCACAGTCCGCATTCCACCAGGGAACGCACTTCCGTGGACCCCGAGAGGAAGAGCGAGGAATAGAGCGGAGGGCAGCGTTGAAGACAGTGTCATGAAAAAGGAGAGCGCGAGAGAGAGGCAGAAGGGAGAGGTCAGAGAGAGCAGCACTGAGGGTAAATAGGGTCCAGTCTGCCTTAGCAAACTGCCACCTAGGGAAAGAGAGGGAAGGGCGAAAAGAGAAAAAGGAAACAAGGATGGGGAAATGATCACTTCCATGGAGGTCATCAAGAACCTGCCAAGTGAAATCTAAGTAAAGAGAAGAAGAGCAGAGAGAAAGATCAAGACAAGAAAGGGTGCGAGTCCGAGAGTCCAAATGAGTGGGCTCACCAGAATTCAGAAGAGACAGGGAAGAAGAGAGGAGAAACGGCTCAAGGAGGCGACCCCGGGTATTCGTCAGAACGTCACCCCAAAGAGAATGACGACAATTGAAGTCACCCAGCAGGAGCACAGGCTCCGGCAAGGAGTCTAGGAGGTGTTTCAAATCAGGAAGAGAGAGCGGGACACTCGGGGGGAGATAAATGGAACAAACTGTGTACCATTTCCCCACAAAGATACAAGCAGCAGAACAATGGAGAGGCGAAGGAAAAAGTAAAGGAACAAAGGGAACATCAGCCCGAATCAAGAGAGCAGAAGAATTAGAGCCCCAGCAATGGCTGGGGGGGGAGGGAGAGAAAGGAATAGCCACGAAAACGACCAGGACGAGCACCAAGCATTGGCTCCTGGAGACAGACACAAAGGGGCGAAAACCCCGAAATCAGAAGTTGGAGTTCGAGGAAATTGGCGTAATAACCTCGAACGTTCCATTGAAGAATGGACAACGACGAGAAGAGAAAGGACAAAAACAGAGAACAAGGAAGAAACGAAGGCGAAAGAGCAACAGAGCACGTTAAAGAATATCAGGGTCGGGATCAGGGTCAGCAAAGTCAGGGTTAGGGGGCATGGGTAAACTGAGCAAAGACGGAGGGAAGGAAACGGGAGAACAGATCAGAGGTGGGCGGGCAGGGTCCGGAGGAGGAGGAAGAGGAGGAGACAACGGAGAGGAGCAGTCAAGGACAGCAGCAGGAAGAGGGGAGCGCACCCCAGCAAGAGCAGCAACCGAAAGGGAAGCAGGGGCCAAAGAAACCTCCAAAGCAGGAACTGGGGGCGCAAGCACTGAAACGGGAGGGGAAGGAGGAGCTGAGGAAGAAAGCGAAGCCTTCTTACCCGCCGGGGAAGAGGAAGGAGAGGAGCCAGGCTTACGCTTCTGACTTAAAGAGACCGGTGTCCCAGCAACTACGTACCGGGCAACGGATTCCATTGTCTCAACAGGAGAAGCCGAACGAGAGCACACACGACGGCCGTTAGGAGAGCGATGGACATCCGCCCGCACCGACAGGCGGTGGGGAGAGCCGATAGATGGAGGAAGAGGATGGGAAGGAGGATCGGAGGGGGACGAGGAAGAAGACACAGAAGACACGACAGACCGGGTAGAAGGAAGGGGAACCCCAGACAGAGGACCAGGAGGAGGATCCTTCGGGAGAGAACCCAAAGGAACAGAGGAGGGGGCAGTGGGCGCATCAGGGTCCAAGGCCCGGAAACGGTTGTGAGTCTGAGGAAGGCGGGAAGGACGAGGAGAGGAAGAGCGCAACACGAGAGCATAAGAGATATTAGCATAAGGCGGGAGCCGGCGAACCTGGCGCCTCGCCTCAGGAAAAGATAAACGCTCCCGGTGCTTCAAGTTGAGGACGGCTGCCTCAAGCTTGTAATGGACACACGCACGGGAGAAGGTAGGATGGGCCTCACCGCAGCTGAGGCAACGAGCTGGGGAGAAGTGCACTCCGACTTAGAGTGACCTTCACTCCCACACAAAGGACAGAGAGAGACAGTCCCGGAGCAGCGGAGGGCACCATGCCCAAACCTCCAGCACTTGTTGCAGAGCCGAGGAGAAGGAATGTACTCCTGGACAGAGCACCTGGCACCAGCAAGAATGACAGAGGGTGGAAGGGTCCTACCATCAAAGGTAATCTTCACAACCCGGAGGGGTTGACGGCGACTACCACGAGGGGGACGAGTAAACGTGTCCACCTGGAGAATAGAATGGCCCTGGGCAGCGAGGGTATGTCGAATATCGTCGTGGCAGTCGCGCAGGTCCCAAACACCGGTCGCAACATGGGGCGGGAGCAAAATAGTGCCAACACTGGCATTCAACTGAGCGTTCTTCGAGACCCGAACGGGGGTCTCGCCAAGGCAAGATAAGGCAGCCAAGCGGGAAGCAGCATCCTGAGAAGGAGCAGCAACGACACATGTACTGAGACAAGTGGGGTTGAAAGTAATGGAGGCATCCACGGAATCAATGAGATGTCGATGGAGGGAGAAATCGTCAGGAGGCGCAGAATCAAGAGGGAGGAGATCAAAATATTTGGCCCACGAAGCGGGACCAAACAAGGCTTGATAGGTAGCAGAACTGGAAGGAATCGAGCGAGGGCGGCCGTGACGAGGACGGCGGTGAGAACCCCCAGAGAGAGAGGGGATAAAAGGCGCAGTAGTTACAACTAGAGAAGGAGCTGCGCCAGGGGACGAGATAGTCACCACTGGGGGCTTGGGGCTCGACCCAACCACAGAGGAGGGAGGGGAGCCAGGGGAAGGAGCCAGAGAGGCCAAAGGAGGAGCAAGGTCGTGGCCCAATGCAGCGGAGGCTACAGAGCCCGGTCTTCCAATACGGACCGACTCGGGGGCTTGGTCGCCCACCCCACGAGCCTGAGAAGGTAAACCAGAAGCAGCCGAAACAGGGGTTATCATCTTGACGAAAAGAAGAATTCATTCACGAATGTGCCCCCACACCCACCATGGAGCCACAATTAGAGGCAGGACACCCAACAAGAAGCTATCGCCGATCTTGTCGGGGCCTCCTAGGGGTGCGTCGTGAGTATACGCCCCACAAACGCCACCTTAAGAAACCGACAGTCCGTCGAGATCGGGTTCAGTGACGAAAGGGGGATTGACAATAAAAGGTTCCCCTCGCTCTCGACGTCGGGTACTACAGTTCTACGGGTGCAAGAGTATGCCTCCTCAAGCACCCGGGCGTCAAAATAGAAGAAGTCCAAGGGAAGAACCAGAACGAGCAAAAGGTCGGCAGGAAACGGCAAGCAGATAGGAGAAGAGGGGGGAGAAAAACGAAACAGAAGGAAAAGGAAAAGATGCCCAGCAGAATTGGAGAGGACGGCAGCAGGAGCACAAGGCTAGAAAAAGACAGAGGACTGTCCCAAGGAGCATCACACTCCGGCAGCCGCCCACTAAGCCCCCACACGGCGACAACAAGCTGAGCGGGGAGGGGGCCTTTACCACAAGTCAAAGCTTATACCACAGGAAAAAAGCTTGTAACACAGGTCAAATCTTGTACCACAGGTCAAAGCTTGTACCACAGATAAAAAACGTGTACCACAAGTAAAAAGCTTGCTCCACAGGTGAAAGTTTGTACCACAGGTCAAAGCTTGCACAACAGGTCAAAGCTTTGACCACAGGTCAAAGTTTGTACCAGAAGTAAAAGCTTGTATCTCAGGTCATAGCTTACACCACAGGTCAAAGATTGTACCACAGGTCAAAGCTTGTACCACAGGAGAAAAAAGGTTGTATCACAGGACAAAACGTGTACCACAGGTCAAACCTTGTACCACAGGTAAAAGCTTGTACCACAGGTCAAAGCTTGTACCACAGGAGAAAAAAGGTTGTATCACAGGACAAAACGTGTACCACAGGTCAAACCTTGTACCACAGGTCATAGCCTATACCACAGGTCAAAGCTTATATTAAAGGTCAAAACTTGTACCAAAGGGAGAAAGGTTGTACCACAGGTCAAATCATGTACCACAAGTCATAGCTTGTACTACAGGTAAAAAGCTTGCACCACAGGTCAAAGCTTGTACCACTGGTCATAGCTTGTACCACAGGTAAAAAGCTTGCACCACAGGTAAAATCTTGTACCGCAGGTCAAAGCTTGCACAACAGATCAAAGCCTTTACCACAAGTTAAAGCTTATACCACAAGTCAAAGCTTATACCACAGGAAAAAAGCTTGCAACACAGGTCAAAGCTTGTACCTCAGGTAAAAAACGTGTACCACAAGTAAAAAGCTTGCTTCACTGGTTAAAGGTTGTACCACAGGTAAAAACCTTGCTCCACAGGTCAAACCTTGCAACATCAGGTCAAAGTTGGCACTACAGGTCAAATCCTGTTCTTCAGGTCAAACTTGTACATTAGGACAAAGCTTGTACCACAGGTCAAAGCGTGTACCATAGGTCAAAGATTGCGCCACTGGTCAAAGATTGCGCCACTGGTCAAAGCTTGCACCATAGGACAAAGGTTGAACCCAAGGGAAAAATGTTGTACCACAGGCCAAATCTTGTACCTCAGGTGAAAGCTTGCACCACAGGTGAAAACTTGTTCCACAGGTAAAAGCTTCTACCACAAGTGAAAGCTTGTACCACAGGTCAATGCTTGCACCACAGGTCAAAGCTTGTACCACAGGTCAAATCTTGTACCACAGGTCAAAGATTGCGCCACAGGTCAAAGCTTGTTCCAAAGGACAAAGATTGTACCACAGGTCAAATCTTGCACCACAGGACAAAGAATGCGCCACAGGTCAAAGCTTGTACCACTGGTCAAAGCTTGTACCACAGGTCAAAGCTTGTACCACAGGTCAAATCTTGCACCACAGGCCAAAGATTGCGCCACTGGTCAAAGCTTGTACCATAGGTCAAAGCTTGTACCATAGGTCAAAGCTTGCACCAAAGGCAAAAAGGTTATACCACAGGTCACATCTTGTACCACAGGTGAAACCTTGCACCACAGGTCAAATCTTGCACCACAGGCCAAAGGTTTCGCCACAGGTCAAAGCTTGTACCACAGAACAAAGCTTGTTCTACAGGCTAAATCTTGCCCTACAGGTCAAAGCTTGTACCACAGGTTAAATCTTGCACCACAGGTCAAAGCTTGTACCACAGATCAAAGCTTGCGCCAAAGGCGAAAGTTTGTTCCACAGGTCAAAGCTTGTACCACAGGTGAAAGTTTGTACTACATGTCACAGCTTGCACCAAAGGTCAAAGCATGCGCCACAGGTCCAAGCTTGTACCACAGGTCAAAGCTTGTACTGCAGGTGAAAGTTTCTTTCACAGGACAAAGTGTGTACCACAGGTCAAAACTTGTACCACAGGTTAAACCTTGTACCACAGGTCAAAGCTTGTACCACAGGTCAAAGCTTGCGTCACAGATCAAAGCTTGTACTACAGGTCAAAGCTTGCACCACAGGTCAAAGCTTGTACCACAAGGGAAAGTTTGTTTTACAGGTCAAAGCTTGTACCACAGGTCAAAGCTTGTACAACAGCTCAAAGCTTGTACCACAGGTCAAAGCTTGTATCACAGGTCAAAGCTAGCACCGCAGCTCAAAGTTTGTATTGCAGGTCAAAGCTTATAACACAGGTAAAAAGCTTGCTCAACAGATTAAAGCTTGCAACATCAGTTCAAAGTTTGTACCTCAAGTCAACGTTTGCAATACAGGTCAAATCTTGCTCCTCAGGTTAAGCTTGTACCTTAGGTCAAAGCTTCCACCACAGGTCAAAGCTTGTAAACACAGGTAAAAAGCTTGCACCACAGGTCAAATCTTGTACCACAGATCAAACTTGTACCAAAGGTCAAAGCTTTTACCACAGGTCAAAGTTTTCACAACAGGTCAAATCTTACTTTTCATGTCTAGCATGTTCCTTAGGTCAAAGCTTGCACCACTGGTCAAAGCTTGCACCACAGGTCAAAGCTTGTAACAAAGGTAAAAAGCTTGCACCACAGGTGAAACCTTGTACCACAGGTCAAGGCTTATACCAAAGGTGAAAGCTTGTACCACAAGGTAAAGCCTGTACAACAGGTCAGAGATTGTACCACAGGTAAAGAACTTGTACCACAAGGTAAAGCTTGTACAACAGGTCAAAGATTATTCCACAGGTAAAGAGCTTGCACCAAAGAGCAAGAATTTTATCAGAGGTCAAAGCTTGTGCCACAGGTCATAACTTGTACGTCTGGTCAAAGCTTGCACCACAGGTCAAGGCTTCCACCACAGGTCAAAGCTTGTACCACAGGCTAAAGCTTGTATCACAGGTCAAGACTTGTACCTCAGTTCAAATCTTGCTCCATAGATCAAAGCTTGCTTCACAAATCAAGGGCTCCACAACAGGTCAATGTTTGTACCACAGGCCAAAGCTTGTACCACAGGTTAAAGCTTGCACCACAGGTCAAAGAATGTACCACAGGTAAAAAGCTTGTACCACATGTCAAAGTTTGAACCAGAGGTCAAAGCTTAAACCACAGGTCAAAGCTTGCACCACAGGTCAAATCATGCTTTCATGCTCAACAGGCCAAAGATTGCGCCACTGGTCAAAGCTTGTACCACAGGTCAAAGCTTGTACCACAGGTCAAAGCTTGCGTCAAAGATCAAAGCTTGTACTGGTGAAAGCTTGTACCATACGTCAAAGCTTGTACCTATAGGTTAAAATGCAGGCGATGAGTCACAATAACGTGGCTGAAGTATGTTTACCAGACCACACACTAAAAGTTGAAGGGACGACGACGTTTCGGTCCGTCCTGGACCATTCTCAAGTCGATTCAATATAGGTTAAAAGCTTGTACCACAGGTAGAATCCTGTACCACAGGTCAAAGCTTGTACCACAGGTCAAATCTTGTACCACAGATCAAAGCTTGTACCACAGGTCAAAGCTTTTACCAACGGTCCATGTTTGCTCTACAGGTAAAATCTTGCTCTTCAGATCTAGCTTCTACCTTAGGTCAAAGCTTGCACCACAAGTCAAAGCTTGTAGCACAGGTGAAAAGCTTGCACCGCAGGTCAAAGCTTGTAACACAGGTAAAAAGATTGCACTACAGGTCAGAGCTTGTACCATGCACAGGTCAAAGCTTGTACCACAGGCGAAACCTTGCACAACTGGTGAAAGCTTGTACCACAGGTCAAGGCTTGTACCACAAGTGGAAGCTTGTATCAAAAGTTATTTCTAGTACAATAGGTCGAAGATTGTACCATGGGTAAAAAGCTTGCACCACAGGTCAAAGATTGTACCACAGGTCAAAGCTTGTACCTCTGGTCAAAGCTTGTACCAAAGGTCAAAGCTTGTACCACAGGTGAAAGCTTGCAGACCAGGCCAAATCTTGCACAACAGGCCAAAGATTGCGCCACTTGTCAAAGCTTGTACCACAGATCAAAGCTTGCACCACAGGTCTAGACTTACACCACAGGTCAGAGCTTGTATTATATGAAAAACTTTTACTACAGGCCAAAGCTTGCACCACTGGTCAAAGATTGTACCACAGGTAAAAAGCTTGTACCACAGATCAAACCTTGTACCAAAGATCAAAGCTTGAAGAACAGGTGAAAGCTTCCAGAAAAGGCCAAAGATTGCGTCACTGGTCAAAGTTTGCACTACAGGTCAAATCTTGCTCTTCAGGTTAAGACTGTACCTTAGGTCGAAGCTTGTACCACAGGTCAAATCTTGCACCACAGGTAAAAGCTTGTAACACAGGTCAAAGCTTGTATCAAAGGTAAAATGGTTGTACCACAGATCAAATCTTGTACGACAGGTCAAAGCTTGCACGACAGGTCAAATCTTGTTAAACAGGTCACAGATTGCGCCTCAGGTCAAAGCTTGTACCACAGGTCAAAGCTTGTACCACACGTCAAATCTTGCACTACAGGTGAAGGATTGCGCCACAGGTCAAATCTTGTACCACTGGTCAAAGCTTTTACCACAGGTCAAAGCTTGCACGAAAGACAAAAAGTTTGTACCACAGGTCAAATCTTGTACCACAGGTGAAAGCTTGCAACACAGGTCAAGTCTTGCACCACAGGCCAAAGATTGCGCCACTGGTCAAAGCTTGTACCACAGAACAAAGCTTGTACCAGAGGTCAAATCTTACACCACAGGTCAAAACTTGTACCACAGGAAAAATCTTGCACCACAGGTCAACGCTTGTACCACAGGTCAAAACTTGTACCACAGATCAAAGCTTGCGCTAAAGGTGAAAGCTTGTTCCACAGGTAAAAGCTTGTACCACAGGTGAAAGCTGGTACCACAGGTCACAGCTTACACCATAGGTCAAAGCTTGTACTACAAGTCAAAGCTTGCGACACAGCTCAAAGCTTGTACGACAGGTCAAAGCTTGTACCGCAGGTGAAAGTTTGTTTCACAGGACAAAGCTTGTACCACTGGTCAAAGCTTGAACCACATGTTAAAGATTGTACCACAGGTCACAGCTTGTACCACAGGTCAAAGCTTGCGCCACAGGTCAAAGCTTATATTACAGGTCAAAGCTTGCACCACAGGTCAAAGCTTGTACCACAGGCCAAAGCTTGTACCTCAGGTCAAAGCTTGTACGACAGGTCACAGCTTGTACCACAGGTGAAAGTTTGTTTAACAGGTCAAAGCTTGTACCACAGGTCAAAGCTTCTACCTCAGGTCAAAACTTGCACCACTGGTCAAAACTTGTACCACAGGTCAAAGCTTGCATCGCAGCTCAAAGTTTGTACTGCAGGTCAAAGCTTGCAACATTAGATCAAAGTTTGTGCCACAGGTCAAAGTTTGCACTACAGGTCAAATCCTGTTCTTCAGGTTAAGCTTGTACCTTTGGTCAAAGATTGCACAACAGGTCAAATCTTGTACCACAGATCAAAGCTTGTACCAAAGGTCAAAGCTTTCACCACAGGTCAAAGTATGCATTACAGATCAAATATTACTCTTCAGGTCAGGCTTGTTCCTTAGGTCAAACCTTGCACCACAAGCCAAAGCTTGTAACACAGGTAAAAATCTTGCACCACAGGTCAAAGCTTTTACCACAGGTCAAACCTTGCAACAGGTCAAAACTTTTACCACAGGTCTAGGCTTATAGCAAGCAGAAAGCTTGTACCTCAGGTCAAAGCTTGTACAGCAAGTCAAAGATTGTACCACAGGAAAAAGCTTGCAGTGATGAGCAAAGATTTTACCAGAGGTCAAAGTTTGTACCACAAGTCAAAGCTTGTACCACAGGGCAAGGCTTCAACCACAGGTCAAAGCTTGTACCACACGCCAAAGCTTGTACCACAGGTCAAAAATTGCACCACTAGTCAAAGATTGTACAATAGGTAAAAAGCTTGTACCACAGGTCAAAAGTTGTTCCAGAGGTCAAAGCTTGAACCACAGGCAAAATCTTGCACAACAGGCCAAAGATTGCGCCACTGGTCAAAGCTTGTACTACAGGTCAAATCTTGCGTAAAAGATCAAAGTTTGTGCTACAGTTCAAACCTTACGACACAGGCCAAAGCTTGTAACACAGGTCAATGCTTGTACCACAGGTTCAAGTTTGTTCCACAGGACAAAGTTTGCATTACAGGTGAAATCTTGCTCTTCAGGTTAAGCTTGTACTATAGGCTAAAGCTTGCACCACAGGTCAAAGCTTGTAACACAGGAAAAAAGCTTGCACCACAGGTCAAATCTTGTACTACAGATATAAGCTTGTACCAAAGATTAAAGCTTTCTCCACAGGTAAAATTTTGCACTATAGGTGATAACTTATTCCTCAGGTCAAGCTTGCACATTAGGTCAAAGCTTGCACCATAGGTCAAAGCTTGTTACACAGGTAAAAAGCTTGCACCACAGGCCAAAGCTTGTAACACATGTAAAACACTTGTACCAGATGTCAAAGCCTGTACCACAGGTCAAAGCCTGTACCACAGGTCAAAGCCTGTACCACAGATCAAACTTTGAACAACAAGTCAAAACGTATACCACAGGTCAAGGCTGATACCAAAGGTGAAAGCTTGTACCACAAGGTAAAGCTTGTACAACAGGTCAACGATTGTACCACAGGTAAAACGCATGCACAAATGGTCAAAGATTTTACCACAGATCAAAGCTTGCACCACAGGTCAAAGCTTGTACCTCTGGTCAAAGCTTGCACGAAAGGTCAAGACTTCCACCACAGGTCAAAGCTTGTACCACAGGTCAAAGCTTGTACCACAGGTCAAGGCTTGTACCTCTGGTTAAATCTTCACCATAGATCAAAGCTCGCACCAAAGGTCAAGGCTTCAAACACAGTTCAAAGCTAGTACCATAGGCCAAAGCTTGTACCACAGACCAAAGCTTGCACCACAGGTCAAAGATTGTAAACAGGTAAAAAGATTGTACCACAGGTTAAAGTTTTTAATAGAGGTCAAAGCTTGTACCACAGGTGAAAGCTTGCACCGCAGGTCAAATCTTGAACAACAGGCCAAATATTGCGTCATTGGTCAATTTTTGCACTACAGGTCAAATCATGGTCATCAGGTCAAATCATGGTCTTCAGGTCAAGCTTGTACCATAGGCCAAAGCTTGCACCACATGTCAAAGCTTGCAACACAGGTAAAAAGCTTGCACCACAAGTCAAATCTTGTATCAAAGATCAAAGCTTGTACCACAGGTCAAAGCCTTCACCACAGGTCAAAGGTTTGCATTAAAGGTCATATCTTACTGTTCAGGTCAAGCTTGTACCACAGGTCAAAGCTTGCACCACAGGTTAAAGCTTGTAACACAAGTAAAATCTTGCGCCATAGGTCAAAACATATACCACAGGACAAAACTTGCACCTCAGGTCAAAGCTTGTACCACAGGTCAAAGCTTGTACCACTGGTCAAAGCTTGCTCCACAGGTCAAGGCTTCCACCACTGGTCAAAGCTTGTACCTCAGTCCAAAGCTTGTACCACAGTCCAAAGCTTGTACCACAGGTCAAATCTTGTACCACAGGTGAAAACCTGCACCACAGGTCAAATCATGCACAACAGGCCAAAGATTGCGCCACTGGTCAAGCTTGTACCACTGGTCAAATCTTGCACCACAGAACAAAGCTTGTACCACAGATTTAATCTTGCTCCAAAGGTCAACGCTTGTACCACAGGTTAAAACTTGTACAACAGGTCACATCTAGCACCACAGGCCAAAGCTTGTACCACAGGTCAAAGCTTGCGCCACAGGTCAAAGCTTGCACTACAGGTCAAAGCTTGCGAAAATTAAAGAATAAAGCTTTTACCACAAGTCAAAGCTTTTACCACAGGTCAAAGTTTTTTCCACAGGTCAAAGCTTGTTCCACAGGTGAAAGTTTGCTTCACAGGTCAAAGCTTGTACCACAGGACAAAGCTTGTACCACTGGTCAAAGCTTGAACCACATGTCAAAGATTGTACCACAGGTCACAGCTTGTACCACAGGTCAAAGCTTGCGCCACAGGTCAAAGCTTATATTACAGGTCAAAGCTTGCACCACAGGTCAAAGCTTGTACCACAGGCCAAAGCGTGTACCTCAGGTCAAAGCTTGTACGACAGGTCACAGCTTGTACCACAGGTGAAAGTTTGTTTAACAGGTCAAAGCTTGTACCACAGGTCAAAGCTTCTACCTCAGGTCAAAACTTGCACCACTGGTCAAAACTTGTACCACAGGTCAAAGCTTGCATCGCAGCTCAAAGTTTGTACTGCAGGTCAAAGCTTGCAACATTAGATCAAAGTTTGTGCCACAGGTCAAAGTTTGCACTACAGGTCAAATCCTGTTCTTCAGGTTAAGCTTGTACCTTTGGTCAAAGATTGCACAACAGGTCAAATCTTGTACCACAGATCAAAGCTTGTACCAAAGGTCAAAGCTTTCACCACAGGTCAAAGTATGCATTACAGGTCAAATATTACTCTTCAGGTCAGGCTTGTTCCTTAGGTCAAACCTTGCACCACAAGCCAAAGCTTGTAACACAGGTAAAAATCTTGCACCACAGGTCAAAGCTTTTACCACAGGTCAAACCTTGCAACAGGTCAAAACTTTTACCACAGGTCTAGGCTTATAGCAAGCGGAAAGCTTGTACCTCAGGTCAAAGCTTGTACAGCAAGTCAAAGATTGTACCACAGGAAAAAGCTTGCAGTGTTGAGCAAAGATTTTACCAGAGGTCAAAGTTTGTACCACAAGTCAAAGCTTGTACCACAGGGCAAGGCTTCAACCACAGGTCAAAGCTTGTACCACACGCCAAAGCTTGTACCACAGGTCAAAAATTGCACCACTAGTCAAAGATTGTACAATAGGTAAAAAGCTTGTACCACAGGTCAAAAGTTGTTCCAGAGGTCAAAGCTTGAACCACAGGCAAAATCTTGCACAACAGGCCAAAGATTGCGCCACTGGTCAAAGCTTGTACTACAGGTCAAATCTTGCGTAAAAGATCAAAGTTTGTGCTACAGTTCAAACCTTACGACACAGGCCAAAGCTTGTAACACAGGTCAATGCTTGTACCACAGGTTCAAGTTTGTTCCACAGGACAAAGTTTGCATTACAGGTGAAATCTTGCTCTTCAGGTTAAGCTTGTACTATAGGCTAAAGCTTGCACCACAGGTCAAAGCTTGTAACACAGGAAAAAAGCTTGCACCACAGGTCAAATCTTGTACTACAGATATAAGCTTGTACCAAAGATTAAAGCTTTCTCCACAGGTAAAATTTTGCACTATAGGTGAAAACTTATTCCTCAGGTCAAGCTTGCACCTTAGGTCAAAGCTTGCACCATAGGTCAAAGCTTGTTACACAGGTAAAAAGCTTGCACCACAGGCCAAAGCTTGTAACACATGTAAAACACTTGTACCAGATGTCAAAGCCTGTACCACAGGTCAAAGCCTGTACCACAGGTCAAAGCCTGTACCACAGATCAAACTTTGAACAACAAGTCAAAACGTATACCACAGGTCAAGGCTGATACCAAAGGTGAAAGCTTGTACCACAAGGTAAAGCTTGTACAACAGGTCAACGATTGTACCACAGGTAAAACGCATGCACAAATGGTCAAAGATTTTACCACAGATCAAAGCTTGCACCACAGGTCAAAGCTTGTACCTCTGGTCAAAGCTTGCACGAAAGGTCAAGACTTCCACCACAGGTCAAAGCTTGTACCACAGGTCAAAGCTTGTACCACAGGTCAAGGCTTGTACCTCTGGTTAAATCTTCACCATAGATCAAAGCTCGCACCAAAGGTCAAGGCTTCAAACACAGTTCAAAGCTAGTACCATAGGCCAAAGCTTGTACCACAGACCAAAGCTTGCACCACAGGTCAAAGATTGTAAACAGGTAAAAAGATTGTACCACAGGTTAAAGTTTTTAATAGAGGTCAAAGCTTGTACCACAGGTGAAAGGTTGCACCGCAGGTCAAATCTTGAACAACAGGCCAAATATTGCGCCATTGGTCAATTTTTGCACTACAGGTCAAATCATGGTCTTCAGGTCAAATCATGGTCTTCAGGTCAAATCATGGTCTTCAGGTCAAGCTTGTACCATAGGCCAAAGCTTGCACCACATGTCAAAGCTTGTAACACAGGTAAAAAGCTTGCACCACAAGTCAAATCTTGTATCAAAGATCAAAGCTTGTACCACAGGTCAAAGCCTTCACCACAGGTCAAAGGTTTGCATTAAAGGTCATATCTTACTGTTCAGGTCAAGCTTGTACCACAGGTCAAAGCTTGCACCACAGGTTAAAGCTTGTAACACAAGTAAAATCTTGCGCCATAGGTCAAAACATATACCACAGGACAAAACTTGCACCTCAGGTCAAAGCTTGTACCACAGGTCAAAGCTTGTACCACTGGTCAAAGCTTGCACCACAGGTCAAGGCTTCCACCACTGGTCAAAGCTTGTACCACAGTCCAAAGCTTGTACCACAGTCCAAAGCTTGTACCACAGGTCAAATCTTGTACCACAGGTGAAAACCTGCACCACAGGTCAAATCATGCACAACAGGCCAAAGATTGCGCCACTGGTCAAGCTTGTACCACTGGTCAAATCTTGCACCACAGAACAAAGCTTGTACCACAGATTTAATCTTGCTCCAAAGGTCAACGTTTGTACCACAGGTTAAAACTTGTACAACAGGTCACATCTAGCACCACAGGCCAAAGCTTGTACCACAGGTCAAAGCTTGTATCGCAGGTGAAAGTTTGTTTCACAGGACAAGCTTGTACACAGGTCTAAGCTTGTAACACAGGTCAAAGCTTGTACCACAGGTCAAAGCTTGCGCCACAGGTCAAAGCTTGCACTACAGGTCAAAGCTTGCGAAAATTAAAGAATAAAGCTTTTACCACAAGTCAAAGCTTTTACCACAGGTCAAAGTTTGTACCACAGGTCAAAGCTTGTTCCACAGGTGAAAGTTTGCTTCACAGGTCAAAGCTTGTACCACAGGACAAAGCTTCTACCATAGGTCAAAGCTTCTACCACAGGTCAAAGCTTGCACTGCAGCTCAAACTTTGTACTGCAGGTCAAAGCTTGCAACTTCAGGTCAATGTTTGTACCACAGGTCAAAGTTTGTACTACAGGTCAAATCTTGCCCTTCAGGTTAAGATTGTACTTTAGGTCGAAGCTTGCACCACAGTTCAAAGCTTCTAACACAGGTAAAAAGCTTGTAACACAGGTCAAATCTTGTGCCACAGATCAAAGCTTGTACCAAAGGTCAAAGCTTTCACCACAGGTCAAAGTTTGCACTGCAGGTCAAATCTTTCTCTTCAGGTCAAGCTTGTTCCTTAGGTCAAAGCTTGCACCACAGTTCAAAGCTTGTAACACAGGTAAAAAGCTTGCACCACAGGTTAAACCTGTACCTCAGGTCAAACCTTGTACAACAGGTCAAAACTTGTACCACATGTCAAGGCTTGTACCAAAGGTGAAAGCTTGTACCACAGGTCAAGACTTGTACCTCTCGTCAAATCTTGCTCCATAGATTAAAGCTTGCACCACAGGTCAATGCTTGAACCACAGGCCAATGCTTGTACCACAGGCCAAAGCTTGCACAACAGGTCAAAGATAGTACCACAGGTAAAAGGCTTGTATCACAGGTCAAAGGTTGTACCAGAGGTCAACGCTTGTATAACAGGTCAAATCTTACACAACAGGCCAAAGATTGCGCCAATGGTCATAGCTTGTACCACAGGTTAAATTTTGCGCCAAAGATCAAAGCTTGTACTACAGGTCAAAGATTGCGCCACAGGTCAAAGCTTGTGCCACAGGTCAATGCTTGTACTACAGGTAAAAGTTTGTTCCACAGCTCAAAGTTTGTACCACAGGTCAAAGCTTGTTCCACAAGTTAAAGCTTGTACCACAGGTCAAAGCTTGTTCCACACGTCAAAGCTTATACCACAGGTCAAAACTATCACCACAGGTCAAAGTCTGTACTGCAGATCAAAACTTGTACAATAGGTTAAAAATTTGCTCCACTGGTCAAAGCTTGCAACATTAGGTCAGTTTGAATCACAGGTCAATTTTTGCACTACAGGTCAAATCATGCTCTTCAGGTCAAGCTTGTACTCTAGGTTAAAGCTTGCATAACAGGTCAAAGCTTGTAATACAGTTAAAAAGCTTGACCTCAGGTCAAATCTTGTACAAAAGATCAAAGCTTGTTCCACAGGTCAAAGCTTGCATCACAGGTCAAAGCTTGTAACACAGGTAAAATCTTGCGCCATAGGTCAAAGCATATACAACAGTTCAAAGCTTGCACCTCATGTCAAGGCTTGTATTACAGGTCAAGGCTTGCAGCACAGGTCAAAGCTTGTACCACAGGCCAAAGCTTGTACCTCAGGTCATACCTTGTACAACAGGTCAAAGCTTGTACCGTAGGTCAAGGCATGTACCACAGGTGAAAGCTTTCACCCCAGATTAAAGCATGTACAACAGGTCAAAGAGGTTATCACAGGTAAAAAGCTTGCACCACAGTTCAAAGATTGTACCAGAGGACAAAGCTTGTACAACAGGTCAAAGCTTGTACCTCTGGTCAATGCTTGCACCGCAGGTCAATGTTTCCACCACTGGTAAAAGCTTGTACCATAGTCCAAAGCTTGTACCATAGTCCAAAGCTTGTACCATAGTCCAAAGCTTGTACCATAGTCCAAAGCTTGTACTAAAGGTCAAGACTTGTACCTTTGGTCAAATCTTGCTCCACACATTAAGGCTTGCACCACAGGTCAAGGTTTGCAGCACAGGTCAAAGCTTGTACCACAGGCTAAAGCTTGTACCACAGGTCAAAGCTTGCACCACTGGTCAAAGTTTGTACCTCAGGTCAAAGCTTGTACAAGAGGTCAAAGCTTGTACAAGAGGTCAAAGCTTGTACCTATAGGAAAAAGGCTTGTACCACAGGTAGAAACCTGTAGCAAAAGTTCAAAGCTTGTACCACAGGTCAAAGTTTGCACTACAGGTGAAATCTTGCTCTTTAGGTAAGCTTGTACCATAGGCCAAAGCTTGAAACCACAGGTCAAAGCTTGTAACACAGGTAAAAAGTTTGTACCACAGGTCAAGCTTGTACCTTAGGTCAAAGGTTGCACCACAGGTCAAAACTTGTAACACAGGTCAAAGTTTGAACTACAGGTCAAATCTTACTCTTCAGGTCAAGCTTGTACCTTAGGTCAAAGATTGCACCACAGGTCAAAGCTTGTAACACAGGTAAAATCTTGCACCACAGGTCAAAGAATGTACTACAGGTCAAAGTTTGGACCTCAGGTCAAGTCCTGTACCACAGGTCAAAGCCTGTACCACAGGTCAAACCTTGTACAACACCTCAAAGCTTGTACCACAGGTGAAAGCTTGTATCACAGGTGAAAGCTTGTATCTCATGTTAAAGCTTGTACAACATGTTAAGGCTTGTACAACAGGTCAAAGAGTGTACCACAGGTAAAAACTTGCACCACAGTTCGAATATTGTACCGGAGGTCAAAGCTTGTACCACAGGTCAAAGCTTGTACCTCTGGTCAATGCTTCTACCACTGGTCAAAGCTTGTACCACAGTCCAAAGCTTGTACCACAGGTAAAGACTTGTAACTCTGGTTAAATCTTGCACCACAGATCAAAGCTGCACCACCGTTCAAGGTTTCGCCACAGGTCAAAGCTTGTACCACAGGACAAGACTTGTACCACAGGCCAAAGCTTGCACCATAGGTCAAAGATTGTACCACAGGCCAAAGCTTGCACCATAGGTCAAAGCATGTACCACAGGTAAAAAGTTTGTACAACAGGTCAAAGGTTGTACCAGAGGTCAAAGCTTGTACCACAGGTGAAAGCTTGCACCGCATGTCAAATCATACACAGCAGGCCAAAGATTGCGCCACTGATCAAAGCTTGTACCACAGGTCAAAGATTGCGCCACAGGTCAAAGCTTGTACCACAGGTCAATGCTTGTGCCACAGGTGAAAGTTGGTTCCACAGATCAAAGCTTGTACCACAGGTCAAAGCTTGTACCACAGGTCAAAGCTTGTACCACAGGTCAAAGCTTGTATCACACGTCAAAGCTTGTACCACAGGTCAAAGTTTGTACTGCAGGTCAAAGCTTATACAACAGGTAAAAAGTTTGCTCCACTGGTCAAAGCTTGCAACATCAGGTCAAAGTTTGTACCACAGGTCAATTTTTGAACTACAGGTCAAATCATGTTCTTCAAGTCAAGCTTGTACCCTACCTTACCTTGAGGTTACCTTGAGGTGCTTCCGGGGCTTAGTGTCCCCGCTGCCCTGTCGTCGACCAGGCCTCCTAGGTCAAAGCTTGCACAACAGGTTAAAGCTTGTAATTCAATGAAAAAGCTTGCACCTCAGGTCAAATCTTGTACAAAAGATCAAAGCTTGCACCACTGGTCAAAGTTTGTTCCTCAGGTCAAAGCTTGTACAAGATGTCAAAGCTTGTACCTATAGGAAAAAGGCTTGTACCACAGGTAGAAACCTGTAGCAAAGGTCAAAGCTTGTACCACAGGTAAAAAACTTGCTCAATAGGTCAAAGCTTGCAACATCAGATCAAAGTTTGTACAACAGGTCAAAGTTTGCACTACAGGTGAAATTTGGCTCTTTAGGTAAGCTTGTACCATAGGCCAAAGCTTGCACCACAGGTCAAAGCTTGTAACACAGGTAAAAAGTTTGCACCACAGGTCAAGCTTGTACCTTAGGTCAAAGGTTGCACCACAGGTCAAAACTTGTAACACTGGTCAAAGTTTGCACTACAGGTCAAATCTTACTCTTCAGGTCAAGCTTGTACCTTAGGTCAAAGATTGCACCACAGGTCAAAGCTTGTAACACAGGTAAAATCTTGCACCACAGGTCAAAGAATGTACTACAGGTCAAAGTTTGGACCTCAGGTCAAGTCCTGTACCACAGGTCAAGGCCTGTACCACAGGTCAAAGTTTGTACTGCAGGTCAAAGCTTGCACAATAGGTAAAAAGTTTTCTCCACTGGTCAAAGCTTGCAACATCAGGTCAAAGTTTGTACCACAGGTCAATTTTTGAACTACAGGTCAAATCATGTTCTTCAAGTCAAGTAAGTAAGTAATTATCAAAAAAGGCACCAAACCGGGAAGGCTATGTAGCACCATCAAATACGCAAAATAATCAGAGGGCGCTAAATATCACCAAGGATGCCAATACGAGAACAAAAACGCATAAGGCGAACGATATCAAAAGTATCCGAGTCACCAAGAATTCTATCGAGGGACAGGTGACCGCGAGGGGCGGTCGGAAAGCAAGACACACGCTCGTCCTGGAAGTCAGGACATTCAAGAAGGACGTGCACGACCGTAAGAGGGACAATGCAACTAGGACAATAAGGAGCAGGCCGGCGCTCCATCAAGTGACCATGGGTTAAGCGAGTATGGCCAATACGCAACCTCGCCAGAGCTGTTTCCCACCGCCGGTTACGGTGGAAGCAGGACGGCCACGAGGAAACACAACATTTAGGAGTACGTAGCTTGTTACCAGTAACAGACAACCAAGAAGCCTGCCAACGGGTAAGGACTGAGGAATGGATACCCGGGTAAAAGTCGGAATACGGAATGCCTTTACGAGAGATGGGACAAGAGCGGACAGCTTCCTTGGCGGCAGCATCCGCACGCTCATTTAAAGACACACCAATATGGCTGGGAACCTAACAAAACTCAACCGACTTAAATTTAATGTGAACAAGAAACAGCCAATGCTGGATCTCGACAACTACTGGATGAACCGGATTAAAGGACCCGAGAGCCATGAGGGCACTACGAGAGTCAACAACAACTACAAAGGAAGACTGACAACGAGAAAGCAGGAGACGAAGAGCATAGAGAATAGCATAAAGTTCCGCTGTAAAGATGCTAGTCTGCGGAGGTAAGCGACACATATAAGTGCGATCAGGAAAAACAACAGAGTAGCCAACACTGTCCGCTGACTTAGACCCATCGGTGAAGACAGAAACGGAGCGGGAGTGAGAAGAAAAGTGCTCGAGGAAAAGGCGTTTTAGAACCGTAAGAGGGGTAAAAGCTTTAGTGATACGGGTCAAGGATGTACAAAACCGCGGAAGAGGGACCCTCCACGGGGGCAAAGAAGGAACAACACGAGGAGAAACATCAGAAATACGAACGGAAAGAGAATCCTGTAGGCGAGATAACCGGACAGAAAGAGGGAGGTGGTGAAGAGGAACAGGAACCGCAGGAGGGGTAAAAGTTAAAGCACGACAGAGGCGAGAGGAAGGATGTTGCAAGGACCGCGCAAGATAGCGAAGACAGTAGCGATCACGGCGGTCCTGGAGAGACAGGAAGCCAGTGTCAACATACAAGCTAAGGATGGGAGTCGAACGAAAGGCACCAGAACTGAGGCGCAACCCAGTATGGTGCAAAGCATCAAGACGGCGAAGAGTAGAAGGAGACGCAGACGAGTAAGCAGGGCAACCATAATCGAGCTTAGACAGGACGAGAGAGGAATGTAAAGCAAGGAGAGTGCGCCTATCTGCCCCCCAAGAAGTATGGGACAAGACCCGAAGGAGGGTAAGGGCCTTAGAGCACTCAACACGGAGGTAAGAGATATGGGGAGACCAAGACAAACGAGTGTCAAGGAATAACCCCAAAAGCTTCGCGGAATCTTTGTATTCAAGGGGATGACCATAAAGTGACAAAGAGGGACGAAGAACAACCCGTTTCCGCGTAAAAGTCATGGCACAAGTCTTAGAAGTAGAGAACTTGAAGCCATGATCGGTGGCCCAAGACGACACGGCATCAATTGCAAGTTGAAGCCGGCGTTGAAGGAGAGGCGAATCATCACCCTGACAACAAAGGGTAAGATCATCGACATAGAGAGCGGAGAAGACACCAGAAGGAAGAGAGGAAAGAAGACCATTGAGGGCAACCAGAAAAAGAGTAGTGCTCAGAACACTACCCTGGGGCACACCTTCGTATTGCTGAAAAGAGGGAGAGAGAGCGGTACCAAGGCGCACCCGAAAGGAACGACGAGAGAGGAAGCTGCGGAGAAAGAGAGTGAGATGACCACGAAGGCCAAAAGAATGAAGTTGAGATAGGATATGATAACGCCAAGTGGTGTCGTAAGCCTTTTCCAGGTCAAAAAGGACGGCAACAACGGGGGTCTTCGCAGTAAAAGCAGTACGAATATAGACCTCCAAGTTCACCAGGACATCTGTCGTGCTGCGGCACTTGCGAAAACCAAATTGAGAAGGGGAGAGGAGGTGATGGTGTTCCAGGAACCACATCAGACGAACGTTAACCATACGTTCAAAGAGTTTGCAGACACAACTTGTGAGAGCAATTGGGCGAAAGTCCTTAGGGGAAGTATCCAGAGACCCCGGTTTGCGAACAGGGAGGACAACGGCATCGAGCCAGTCCTCAGGGACTGACGACGACTCCCAGATCCGATTATACAGACTCAGTAAATACTGAGACGTGCTCGGAGGGAGATGGCGAAGCATCTCATAATGAATACCATCGGAGCCCGCCGCCGTAGAACCGCAGAGGGCCAGGGCAGAACGAAGTTCAGAGAGAGAGAAGGGATCATTATAGGGAAGCTGAAGATGAGTGCAGAAATCTAAAGGACGAGACTCAAGGACAGGTTTACGAAGAAGGAAAGATTGGGGAAGATGAAGACCAGAGCTAACAGAAGAAAAGTGGGAACCCAGTTCGGAAGCGACCTGCAACGGGTCCGCCACAAGAGTATCATGGAGGTGAAGGACCGGTGAAACATCGGGAACGAACTTACCCGCTATCTTGCGGATACGCTTCCAGATCTGGGCCAGAGGGGTTTTGGACGTAATTGTTGAGACATAAGATGCCCAACATTCACGTTTAGCCGTACGGATGGCCCTACGGGCCACCGCACTCGCTTTCCGAAAGAAAAGAAAAGAATCGGACGTCTGCCTACGGCGGTGCCTCTTCCAGGCTGCACGCTTACAGCGAACAGCCCGAGCACAGTCCGCATTCCACCAGGGAACGCACTTCCGTGGATCCCGAGAGGAAGAGCGAGGAATAGAGCGGAGGGCAGCGTTGAAGACAGTGTCATGAAAAAGGAGGAGAGCGCGAGAGAGAGGCAGAAGGGAGAGGTCAGAGAGAGCAGCACTGAGGGTAAATAGGGTCCAGTCTGCCTTAGCAAACTGCCACCTAGGGAAAGAGAGGGAAGGGCGAAAAGAGAAAAAGGAAACAAGGATGGGGAAATGATCACTTCCATGGAGGTCATCAAGAACCTGCCACGTGAAATCTAAGTAAAGAGAAGAAGAGCAGAGAGAAAGATCAAGACAAGAAAGGGTGCGAGTCCGAGAGTCCAAATGA